>NC_038249.2:16372171-16633628 GCF_000004515.6 Glycine max
CATTCGGGCTCCATCTTTCCATGGAATAAAATAACGGTGTGCCTCCGTCCACTCCGTCATTCATGATTTGCTATGCAACTTCATCAATAAGGCCGAAGAGTAGAACTAGATCATCTCCAATATATTTGGGTTTTAAGTCCATTCCTGTCAACCACCATACCTCATACTCCAATCTCTCGAACATGGCTGGGTTTTTTAATCTCCCTACCCACACATCTTCCAACCAATTTGTGTCTTCTGGCCCAATGTCAATGTGGATCGAGGAAGTTGAGGGTCCACGACTGTATGGTAGGCTGTTGGGGGCCACTCGATGTCTCGGTACCCAGTTAGTATGTGTCCAACGCATCCAGGTAGGAGATTGGTTTTGTCTGGTGTTCTTGTCTGGCACAATTATCCTCTGTTTGAGGCTTTTATTTTTTATTCAGCAGTTTACGGCCTGTATCTTCCTTCCTTGACTGCTCCCATCCATACTTAGGGATATTGACATATAGCTTCAGTCAACCTATTACAATCTTATTCAGCTGCCTTGCCGTGTATTGTGTGTCTCGTATCCCTTTGAATCTGACAAATCCATACCTTCTTCCGGTGTACTTTCTTCGATTTGGTATGAAAATTTCCCTGACGTCCCCCCACTTCTTGAAGTGATACCATAGCTCCCTTTCTGTAATGGCATCTCCGAAACGAGTGAAGTAAAAGGATGTGATATCCCTGTTATCTCTCCAATTTGTCACAGCGTAGTGTTGCTGGGCTTTTCCTCTATTCCCAACATAGACCCGTCGGGTTTCCTCACTGGGGCTCACTCTCTTTCCTCTAAACCTATCTCTCTCCCACCCAGTGTTTCTCTCTCTACACATATTCTCTCTCTTGAGGTTGAGTCTTTTGTTGCACAAGGTGATAGAGATGAAACTCAGATTTGATATCTTTTCTCCCTGAAACATTTAATGATGTAAGAAACTGGGATCCAATCACATTCACTCAAGATTATCATTGCTAGCAGGTCAGTAACACTATGAGGATAATTGGAGCTGCTAAGGAGCAAGGAGGGTTATATTATTTGCAGCGATGAAGATAATGGGTAGTTCCAAGTAGGTGTCCTTTTCATGTCATCAAAGTAGCTTAGAGTTTGCATCATCTCAAATTTGGCCCGTACACAAGCATCTTGGGCATAGAGGAGAAACAGTAGGCATAAAGATGCTGGAACCGCAAGTTTGAAACGGAGATTGGTTTATATAGTTACAAATTTACAATAGATAAACATAATTAGAGATTTTGTTTCCTCTAAATCCAATTTGGCATGCCTATTGTTAGGAACCAACTTAATCAAACAGTAATATTATAGAAAAAAGATGATGAAATTGTATAAGAGCTTTATTTATGATTTGGTAAAAGAGTATTACAAACAGGGAACAACCAGAGCTCAGCTCCGTAGGCCAGGTGACACCGGCCTAATCATTACTAACAACTTTTCAATGATCCAAAGATGATATTCCCCAGTACGTACTGCTCCTCTTATTAAGGAAAAAGGTGAGTAGCTCTTGCATCCAGCCAATCTCTTCTCTCCACGTCAGCTTGGTTCTAACTGTCATTTGTATTGGCAACATTCTTCTTTCTTCTAGAATAAACGTACCACACCTTAGGGCCCACAGTGGGATGGTGATGGGCTAAGGCTTCACTTGGCTCCTCCTCTTGTGTACGGGGTCTATCAATACTCCCTCCAGAAAGTACTGCCTTGTCCTCAAGGCAGAAATTAGGGAATTGACTTCTCATAGCAATCTTGTCTTCCCAAGTAGCTTCATCTACCATCTGTCCTTTCCACCTTATGAGTACCTGATTCACTTTTTCACCTTGCACTTGTACAATCCTGCTAGCAAGTACTTCTTCAGGTTCAATCAACACACCTCCTTCTCCCTCCAACTCGGGCAATTCGTCCTCTTCATGGTAATTACCCACTGCCTTTTTTAATAAAGATACATGAAACACCGGGTGGACCCGAGACCCATCAGGTAATTTGAGTCTATAGGCTACTGCCCCCACACGAGCTATGATGGGATAGGGCCCAAAATACCTAGCTGCTAGCTTGGCATGAATCCTACTAACCACAGATTGCTGCCGGTGAGCCCTTAATTTAACAAATACCCACTCCCCTTCCTCGAAGCTCCTATCACACCTTTTTCTGTCTGCCAGCTGTTTCATTCTGTCTTGTGCTTTCAACAACTGTTCCCGAAGCTGCTTTATTGCCTCATCACGATCGAGTAACTCCCTTTGGACCGCTTCTACCCTTATCTCCCCTTGTACCCAACGTGTAAGAGTAGGTGGGACCCTGCCATATACTACTTCATAAGGAGTTTTACCTGTGCTAACATTAAAGCTAGTATTGAACCAATACTCTGCCCAAGCCATCCACATACTCCATGTCTTTGGTTGATCAGCAATGAAACATCTCAGATATGTTTCTAAGCAACGATTTACCACCTCCGTCTGCCCATCTGTCTCTGGGTGGTAAGCAGTACTAACCTTCAATTTAGTCCCCTGAAGCTTGAACAACTCTTGCCAAAAATTGCTCATAAATATGGGATCTCTATCACTCACAATTGATAGAGGGATTCCATGTAATCTCACCACCTCCTTGACAAACACCTCTGCAATAACTCTTGCTGTGTACGGATGCTTTAAGGGAACAAAATGAGCATATTTAGATAACCTATCGACCACCACTAAGATTGCCTCATAACCTTTAGACTTAGGCAACCCAGTTATGAAATCCATGGATAAATCCTCCCAAATACGGTCTGGAATTGGCAAGGGTTGAAGTAACCCTCCTGGTGAACTGGCCATGTATTTCTGTCGCTGACACACATCACATCCCTTCACAAAATCTTGGATGGTATTCTTCATTCCTATCCAATACAAGTTAGCAGCCAACCTCCTGTATGTTCTATAAAACCCGGAGTGCCCACCTTGAGGAGTGGTATGAAATTCCTCTAACATTCTAGGAATTAATGTTGAATGTTTTGACAGCACCAACCTCCCTTCATACAATAATACTCCCTGTCTAAATTCGTACCCAGGCCTGGATGTTTCATCAATTTGCAAATCTTTTATTATCTGCTGAAGTTGAGGATCTGTTGCTGCCTCTCTTTTCACTATCTCTTCCTCTTCCCATTGAATTCTAGTGTGTATCTGACATAGTCCACCTTCCTCATTCACCCTTGAAAGTGCATCTGCTCCTCTGTTAAGATTTCCCGGCTTGTAAACTATCTCAAAATCATAGCCCAATAGTTTAGCCGACCAGTTTTGTTGTTCAGCAGTAACCACCCTTTGTTGGAGCAATTGTTTCAAGCTCTTCTGATCCGTAGAGACAATAAATTTTCTTCCCAACAAGTAGGGCCTCCAGTGCTGTATGGCAAGTACCACTGCCATTAACTCCTTCTCGTAGGCTGACTTAGTAAGGTTCCTAACTCCCAAAGCCTTACTGAAGTAAGCTATGGGTCGCTTTTCTTGCATAAGGATAGCTCCAATTCCATGTCTTGAGGCATCACACTCAATCACAAAGTCTTTGTCAAAATCTGGTAAAGCTAGCACCGGGGCAGAGGTAAGACAAATTTTGAGTTTATTCATGGCCAGCTGTGCTTCTTCACTCCATACAAAAGCATCCTTCTTGGTGAGTTCAGTCAAAGGTTTGACTATTTTCCCATAATCCTTTATGAACTTTCTGTAATAGCCTGTGAGCCCTAAGAACCCTTTCACTCCCTTCACATTCTTTGGGGTGGGCCAATTTGTCACACTTATTACCTTGCTGGGGTCCACAGCTACTCCTTCTCCAGAAATCAAATGGCCCAAATATTCTACTGACATTTGACCAAATAGACACTTCTTTTTATTAGCCACCAAGCCATGTGTTTGTAAAAGTCTCAACACTTCCTCTAAGTGTTGTAAATGAGTCTGCCAATCATTACTATAGACCAATATGTCATCAAAGAAAACTAATACAAATTTTCTTAACCAAGGTCTGAACACTTCATTCATTAAACTCTGAAAAGTTGAAGGGGCATTCATCAATCCAAAAGGCATTACCATGAACTCGTAATGGCCCTCGTGGGTACGAAAAGCTGTCTTGTGTATGTCTTCCTCCTTGATCCTTACCTGGTGGTAACCAGATTTTAGGTCCAGCTTGGAGAAAAACTTAGCTCCATGTAACTCATCCAACAATTCCTCTATCACCGGTATTGGGAACTTATCCGGTATAGTAGCTTTGTTCAAGGCTCTATAATCTATACACATTCTCCATGATCCATCTTTCTTCTTGACAAGTATGACAGGGCTAGAAAACGAACTGGTGCTCGGTCGTATAATTCCTATCTCCAACATCTCCTTAACTTGTCTCTCAATTTCATTTTTGTGATGATGAGGATATCTATATGGTCTCACATTGACTGGCCCTTCCCCTTCCTTCAAGGTAATCACGTGTTCTTTCTTCCTTTTAGGTGGCAACCCTTTAGGCTCTTGAAACACATCTGCACACAAATTCAACAAGTGTTCCAATTTCCTTGATTGCTCCACCTCTAAGGCATGAAAGGATCCACCATCTACCTTACTACCAACCTCTCTCCCCCATACCTCCTGACTTCTTTTTGGCTTGCTAATAATACTCTGTAAAGTCTCCATGCCCTTCATATTACCATCCACCCCATGTAAAGTGACCCACCTTTTGTTGTACCAAAAACTCATGGTATGTTGTTTCCAATTGATTATCATATCACCCAGAGTACGAAGCCATTATATCCCCAATACTACATCCATTCCTCCCAACTCAAACAGCTGAACATCTACTACTACATGTAAATCATCTATGTCAATCTCCAATTTTTAACACGCCCCTGTAGTTTTGGAACAAGACCCATCACCTAACCTGATGTTTAGAGGTGATGTGTTCGTGGTGACCAAATTCATTTTCTTGGCTAATTGTTGTGAAATAAAATTGTGGGTCGCACCACTATCAATTAAAATCACTACTGGTACCTCATGGATGGTACCCTTCAACTTGATTGACTGTGGCTTAATTTGTTGCGCTTGACTGAGTTGGTGGAAACTCATCAAGCTCATCTCCCCTTCAATCTCCTCTTCTCCTTCCTCTACCTCCACGGCCAACAACTCGCTCTCCTCTCCTCCGCCATCGTCGGTAATCAGCAACCTCAAATGCTTATCAGGGCATTGGTGTATCGAACTAAAAGGGCCCGCACATTTGAAACATTGATTCTTCCTCCTTCTTTCCATAATTTCATTGTAAGAAAGGTGGGTGAAGCCCCGATCTCGTGGCCCACTTCGTCTGTCTCCCTGACCCAATCTTTCATTACGTGGCCCAGGCCCAGTTGGCTTGGTTACTGCTTCCTTACCCCCCTTTACTAATACCCAATCTGAGGCTCCTCCCTTATTGGGCCCAACCGACCCAAATCTGCTTGACCCTTGACCCGGTTTGCTAGATCTGGCAAAACCCGACCCATCACGCACCGTCTCCCTCTCTACCGCTCTTGCCACCTGTAAAAGTTTTGCACGGGATAGATTCCCCATGACTGACATGCTTCGTACCTTCCCTTTTATCTCCTCCTTTAATCCATGCAGAAAGTAGCCTTGAAATTGCTTCTCTGGTAATTTAGGGATTTGAGCCGTGAGATACTCAAACTCCGTGATATAATTATCCACACTTCCCTTCTGTCATAACTCCGTCAACTGCTCATAGATATCCCCGTCACCGTGTCCTCCATATCTCTCAAGTAACGCCTCTTTCAATTGCTCCCATGTCAGTTCTTCCTCATCGTTGATTAACGAGTTGAAGAAATGTATGGTCGCTCCTTCCATACACAGTTGAGCTAGACAAACCTTCACATCTGACCTCGTTCTTTGTACCCGGAAATAAACCTCTGCGCGAGAAATCCATCCCGTCGGATCTCCACCGTCGAACATGGGTAGCTCGACTTTTTTAACGGCTTGTCGAAACTCCAATAACGCCTCGTCGTTACTCGGGCCCGCCTTCGACGCTCCTGTTTGGAGATTCGTTTCCTTTCCCGATCCAGACTCCTGGGTTCCTTCGATCAACACGACGTCACCTTCCTTCTTCTTGCCTAAGCTCCTCTCAAACATGGCTATGAGAGTTGCTTGACCTTGCTCCAACGTCGACAAGGAGGCCTTAATTCCGGTGATTTCTCCTTCTAACGCAGCGATTCGTTCGTCCATTCGTCGTATTATGGTAAGTTGATTTTGTTTGGGTGGCATTCACTGGTTTTCGTCTCGTCGAATCCGGCAAGTCAGACCAAATTGTTAGGAACCAACTTAATCAAACAGTAATATTATAGAAAAAAGATGATGAAATTGTATAAGAGCTTTATTTATGATTTGGTAAAAGAGTATTACAAACAGGGAACAACCAGAGCTCAGCTCCGTAGGCCAGGTGACACCGGCCTAATCATTACTAACAACTTTTCAATGATCCAAAGATGATATTCCCCAGTACATACTGCTCCTCTTATTAAGGAAAAAGGTGAGTAGCTCTTGCATCCAGCCAATCTCTTCTCTCCACGTCAGCTTGGTTCTAACTGTCATTTGTATTGGCAACATTCTTCTTTCTTCTAGAATAAACGTACCACACCTTAGGGCCCACAGTGGGATGGTGATGGGCTAAGGCTTCACTTGGCTCCTCCTCTTGTGTACGGGGTCTATCACCTATAAACCACTATACATTTCAACAGTAACTTTTAGTCCGGAATTATACCAACTCTCATCTCAGAAACTTCAGACAGTGGCAACCATGGGATCCCTTCGTGAATCTGGGTGGGAATGGAGCTTTTCTTGGAAGCGCAATCTGTTTGATAATGAAATGGGAAGAGCCTCAGAGTTTATTGATCAAACTGCTGCAATTAGGCCATCTACAATTTTGAAAGACTCTTGGGTGTGGGGAGCTGACCCTAAAGGAATTTTCTCTACTAATTCTACATATCTTTATATCAAAGCTGATCATCTTCATGAAGATCAATGTCTTGGTTTCCATCACCTATGGAACATCAAAATCCCTCCTAGAGCCCTAGTCTTTGCTTGGAGACTTCTATGGGACAGATTGCCCACTAAGGATAATTTAATTAGGAGGCATGTTACCATTGAAAATGATTTGTGCCCCTTTTGTCAAAACAAAGCTGAATCTGCCTCCCACTTATTCTTCTTGTGCCATAAAGTTATGCCTCTATGGTGGGAATTCAGCTCATGGGTAAAGGAACCTAGAGTGCTCCATTGGAGGCCTATGGATAATTTCATCCAGCATTATTCCATGTCAGGATTGAAGGACACTAACAGAAGGTGGAAAATCTGGTGGATAGCAGCTACAACATCAATATGGAAGCTTAGAAACGACATTATCTTCAACAATCATCCTTTTGTCATCTCCAAGCTGGTGGATAATACAATTTTCCTCTCTTGGTCCTGGATGAGGGGGTGGGAAAAGGATTTTACTGTTCCTTTTCACCAATGGTCTTCAGCTATGGCTGTAGCTTTTAAGTAGTGTTTGTCATGTTGGGATGGGATGTACTGTTTTTGTTGGGATGTTAGATACTTTTAATTGCTTTCTGACTCAGGAGACCCTACCTCCTGTGGTTTGTTGTAGTACCTCTGGTACTATGTATCTTTTATTCTCTAATTAATATATTATAATTTTGGCCGTTCAAAAAAAAAAAACAGTAACTTTTAGTAGTAGTAGTAATAATAATAATAATAATAATGGCAACGAATTTAACATCCATACTGACATTAAGTTAACTGCAAAAGTTTTAGCAATCAAAGAAATTTCTCGAGTGAAGTATATTGTGGAACTGACCAATCTGACAGTAGACTTTTGGCCATTTGGAAGTGTTATGGTATGTGGTCCAATTCCATGGCAGCATTCATGACAAATTGTATGTGTAAAGAATGATTCAAAATCTACATGTTCTTGTTGGTCATTTGCAACACAGGCAGCAGCTATAGGAAGAAGAATATGCTTGAACCTGGTAAGAATTGACAGGTTCATAAAATATCCATTTAGGAAAATAAAAAATGGAAGAGACCCATTCACAATTGAAAGTCGTAACTTGAACAAACCAGAAATTTTAGGGTCAGAAACATTACTTAGCCTCTGAAACATTCTTAAGCATGACCATTGATGATCCCCGGTCTTTTACAATACGCTCATCATTTGGAAGATTGAAAGCAAGAGTTTGTGGTCCCTTGACATCCTGAAATAATTCATCAATGTAAAATTTCCGGTTGGATAGTTTTAAGCATAAAGTACTGCATTGCAATCCCTTGTGAATTTTATTAGGAAGAACATATGGAAAATTGTGTCCACCATAATAACTAAGCCAGAAGTCATGGACTGTACTGTTTGTCCGTTAAATCATGTTTTTTACCACTATTTTGGACAGCAGGTTAGTTCAAAATTGAACAGAAACTGGACAATTACAATAGAAGTCAGAAGCATCTATATATAATCTTTGACTGTAACATTAAAATAAAATAAACGATGAGAACAGAGAGTAACTTTTTAGAGTTACTCTTGGAGTAACTTGATCCCTCCTCATACATATATATTTGTGACTGTGTGTGTTTTTTTTATCAACAAAACTATGATTATAATATTAAAAAAAGTACCAGAGGTACTTTCGTATTAACATCCCAACCTCACTGTCCACACAACCTGCTAAGGTAATCAAATATATATCAAGCACTGTGATATACATTGACATTACCAAAGCTGTTTGCAACTTAGCACAGAGTGGGTAAGCCCTCAACAAAAAATCATCCATATCCCCCCTACATTTGTGTGTGTGGGGGGGTGTGGGGGGGGGGGGGCAGGGGTGTAGAGACAGAGAGAGAGAAACAAATTCACACTCAATATTCAAATATTCCTAACACTCACCCCTGCATTATATAGAAGCTGAATAACACGGATAGGTGCTGCATTCACATCTTCTGATTTGTATGCACTGTCCATTGGGAGATTTTGCTCCAGAAGCTTAAGATGCAGATTTATTTGAGATGCCAATTCCACTAAATTAAGAGAAAATAAAAAGAAAAACTACAAAAATTATTCACAATGGAATGCTTGAGGCATAGTACCAGCAGATTATCACCAAAGAGTTTCAATTGAGCTGTTGCTTCGTCATCTCTGATTCCAATATATGCTTCAAAGGTAGCCTAAAAGAATTGTAACACAATTACTAATACTGATTCACAAGTCAAAGATGGCATCATATGCCTTTTCAAGTAGGATAATGCTAGCAAGTTTCCAGTGAATTTAGACTGGAATGGATTTATGTTTGCTTATTCATGACAGTGCAAAATTATTTAGAGATTCAACCCAGAACATTAGATGATTTCACAGATAAGCTTCAACCTTAATTGCACCAGAAATTGGTCCATTAACCTCTGGCTGGTCAAAGTTACTTTATGCTTTCAGCAAAGCAACTTTACAAACTTAATCTTTTGGATGCTTATATTATCCTGACCAGTGTTACTATTTTAATATATGGCATATATGGAATAATGAGAAGGGTCTTTGAAAGATATTTTAGATACAGTTGTCCTACAATCTTCCCTCAACAAACTCATCCAGTCAATCTCAAATTATGCAGGAGTACCTCAATGTGTGTCCATTATAAAATCTGACGGTAAATACTGGCATTCTTGGTAATGAATAGATTTGGGTCTACGATAAACCATACGATGACACTGATCTCCAGATCTAAATTTGATATCAAATAAATGAAAATATAATTATTTTTATGTCCATTGTCGAACTATTTCATTCAATAGTTATAGAGCATTGCTATATCCTCTGAAAGTTGCAAGGCAAATAACCCTCTGAACTTGTTAAAAATTGACACTTGTCAAATAATTTTAAAATCTTACTGTAAAATATTTATTTAATTTAATGTTTTAAAATATAAGCTCTTTCCAAAGTTGCCCCTACACCTTCTCATTGAGAACACACAAAACAAATATACTATGCTTCCATTGTTGCCGTTTCCTTTACAACTGATGGTGGCTTCAACCATGTCCTTGCTTACCTTCACAGCACACCATGGCTGAACCTTCAATCATCATGATGCTGTGCAGCAACCACTCATCCTTCACAGCAATCCCTTCAACCATGCTGTGCTGCATACACAAACAGACTCTCTCAACCCTTCATCTCTTCTCTCATGGCACATGTTTCACGCTGCTTCCACTCCCTCGTCCCATCGGCTGCATCATCTCCAATGATGACTTCTCCACCGTGCCTACAAATCCCAGGGCCCTTTCTGAAACCTCCTCCACTAAGTCTTTGGTGGCATCTTCAGCCCATTCAAACCCTCAACCAGTTCCTCAACCCAAAGAGAATTTTAAGGAAATTCATCTCCGTTTCAGAGGTTGAGTGCAAAGGGGTAGATCACAAAAGGGTTCTTTTCAGGTGTTATGAGAGTTGGTGGGAGTAATGAAGCTTCAATAGTGGTCGTTTGGGTCTCCACTTTGAAGGGGCTGCGATTTAGGTTATGGTGACAATGTTTTAAGTTTGGTTAACCATAGGGGGCTGGGAATCTGAGTTAATGGAAGGGGTAGTTTGGAAATTATAAGTCTCATTTATCTATCTATATATCTAATTCTCTTTAAAAGATTGTATATCTAATTATTAACGTTATTTATTATTAACTTACATTATATTATAAACATATTTAGATATATATTATATATAATTGTTATGAAATTTGATAACTTTTAGTTACTATTATATTTGATGTGTTTTTTCCTTTTTTTTTAATTGTGAGACAGTTCAATTGTTATTATGCTTGTGGATCAAAAAGTCAAAGAAGTTGAAAAAAAGTCTAGAAAATTAAAATTTATTAATTAATATTTTATAATTTTTTTAGTTGACAGGTGTCCACTTTTAAATGGTTCAGCTGCATATTCAGCTATTATTTTCAGAGGTTATATAATTTCTCATAGAATATGCTATAAATTTGAGAAGTATGAACCATTCCAATATGAAAAAATCATATCATAGAACTTTAATTGTATAAGCTGTACAAAGCCTCATTGTTAAGACTTACCTTATATCCAAAAAGTTTATCCTCATAAGTTTCATACGGACCAATAGTGACATCTAACTTAGAGTCCTGCACGGAAAATAATAGAATGTAAGCAATAATTTCATGATATAAAAATGTATCACAATATAAACAATTTGGCAAAACAATATAACATCAATAATACTTGATCAGATCAAAAATAAAATTATAATCTTAAATATAATTCTTTGAATTTAGTCAGCTAGAGGCAGTTAAGAGAAAACAATCATGATGTTTTCTCTTTTATTTTGCACAGGAAACAGATTTAACTTATGAACTAAATGCTATACAGGAGACGAAAGAAATAAGCAAGGAATAAACCAACTATCATCAAAATACCATAAAAGTAGAGTAGCATGTCCATGTCTATGTGCATGACTAAGAAAAGTAGAACCATTATAAAAATTAGCATGCTTTGAACAAAATTTCTGGTTTACATTAGTGAAGCTAACAATACAGAATCAGTTTTTTGATATAGAATATCAAAATAATGGAGTTATTTTGATACATGAGAGTAACTAGATATATTCAGTATTCACAACAAATCTCGCCAACTTGCCTACAACTTAATAATGGCTGTAGCACAAAAATAAAATACAGAATATGACTAACCAATTCCATCCAGGCTATATCTGAGTCATAATAATCATTTGAAAGGAAAGCATCAGCCTTGCTATGTAGCAGCCTCTTCAAACTAAACCGGAAAGAATGAGTTAATCAGCATTTGTAAGTAGTATTTAACATGAAGTAAGACAATGGCTGCTTAATAATGAAAACATGGATGAAAAACAGCATACCCCGGTGAGTCGCTAATGTCTCCAGCTTTATGCAATAAATCAGAGGCTTTTGCAAGAAGAGACTTGTACTCTTCGGAGTAAGGAACTATATAGAGATCATGAGAACCTGTTTTGTTATCAGACAGATGAGAATCTAAAATAAATTCACTGTGCCTTTTAATAACACTGAAAAAGCCTGTTGCTTCCTTCTGTTCATGCTTTTCTAGACTGTCCTTCCATAATTCAAACTCCTGCAAGATAATAGCTTTATCATTTTTCAAATTTGCAAACAATATAGCATATGCTTGACATAATGGTACCATTTTGTCCATGTCTGGAGGGTAGAAATTAGCGCCAGCAGGTTTAAGCAAGGGAAATGCTGCTCTGTATTCCAAACCCTTCCAATCTTTCACTATCCTAGTTGCTTTAGAAAGCAACCTTATTGCTGAATCTGCAGTCGACAAAAATGCCTCGTCTTCATCAAGGCTAGACCTGCCAACAATTAATAGATTATAATTATATAACAGATCTGGACATAACAGGGTCATTTTAAAATAAGTAGGCTCTACCATTCTACTGTGTATCATATTAAAAAAATTTGCAGTATTTAAGGCTGATGGGATGTTCGTGTATCTGTCAAGAACACCATCTGGCATTTGGTCCTAGCGATTTCAAGTGCCAACAAATATTGGATTGTAAAAAGGGCCCCTTGGATTAAGAAAACAAATTCTAGAGAGAAACATAATACTAAAGTAAGCAAATGAGCTAAGTTTTAGGATATTTGGCCTTAGACCAGGCTAATTCTCTGGCATAAAAAATACCAAAGTCTGCCTATCTATCTATTATATACACCATTCAATTGGTAGATTACATTGCCAACAAAACACATACCACGGGCTCTTGTTAATCTGATAATATGACCATTTCAACTTATTAAACTCTGATGTATCAGCATGCTCCTTCAACCAATCTCTAAGAGATGGATTACTGTACCATGCCTGATAGGGAAATAAATAGACAAACATTAGCAATGCACACTTTGATTTACACATATCCATCTTCCTAGTTCTACTCTACAAATCACAGTTTAAAACAATTAGAATATTTTTTGGAGCAAGAAATAAATTGCCCGTCAAATATCATAATATCATTATCAAAATCTAGGTATCAAGCATGCTACATGACACATAATTACATGCATATGAAATTATTTGCATGTATAAAAGTTAAAAGTCAAAATTACCATTAAATTCCATAGCTTCATATGAGCATGCATATTAAACATATAACATAAAATAAATGCAGATAAGGTGTACAAACAAATTCATACAAACACCAAAAACTAACAAGTAACATTTGCCGATAAAAAAAAAAAGACAAATTCATACAAACACAGCTATTAATGGATATTAAACAATTAAACACAACCTGCAGCTGATCAAAAAAAAAAAAAAAAAAACACAACCTGCAGATAAAAAATTTCATCCATAACATTTGCAGCCTTGACAACAAAAACTAGAGCCTCTTTGTCTGAATCTGTAAGCCCTGTCAACTGCCAGAATGAAACATTAAACTTATTATAAGGTTAAAAGGGACCACAAATTTTAGGAGAAATATGTTATTGATAGTCCAAGGAATAATAAACTGACAACCAATCATGATATCATATCACAACCTTGAATGTTCAAAAATGACACTTCTAATTAATTTATTTGCAACAAAAAAAATCATCCAAAATCCTCATAGTTAATCACACTGATGTAAAAGCAACATAGAATTATTTGCTAGTATCATAATCTCCATGCAAATACACGTAATGTTAATATATTACATTCTTCATTTTTCCTATAAATCAATAAAACATTTGTTAATTGATACTGTACCCATTTCTGCTAATGCTTTGTTATGGGGATTTCTGTGCACATTGTAATGCAGAATTCCCCTTACCATTCAGTATCAAGATCATTTTTTTTTATCGGCAAAAATAAATTATATTATATATATAATCAGTACCAGCGGTACTATCAGTACAAATAGTTAGACTACCAGCCACATGGTTCCAACATCAGACTAAGGTCAGTCCCAGAGGGAACCAATAGCTGGGTACAAATTCTGTTAACATTCCAGTTCCTATAGATTTTACCCCCCAGTATCAAGATCATGTTGCCAAGAAAAAACAAAATGCAGTCAAATGGTTCAAGAAAGATAAGTCTCAGAATATTCTCTACCATGAGAAAAAAATGGCACATTGCCAGGTTTTTTAGTCAGCTCAAAGATTAAGTGCCAGGTTCAATCCCCATTTGGCAAACTGTCAAATTTAGACAATATCTTTTGTGAGATCAAAGTTCATTCTCAAATACGTGATTGGATCCCATGCCAAAAATTAAAAAATGACAGAGAAACACTAGCTGACAGAATTACCTTTGCAATACACCAAAACATGCAAGTATTTATTACACCATATAAAGACATCACAGTTAGTCTTTTTCCATACACTAAGGCCCCATTATGTCAAACCAATTTAATATTAGACATAAAATAAGATGCATTCACATTCAAGGAGGGAAGTGATGTGATATGATAGAACTAACATACTTTAGCGACATGCACTGAGGGAGCAAAAAAACAAAGCTAAACAGTAGATAGATCCAGTTCAATACAATATATGAACCAAAAACAAATGAAAATAAAAATTACAACAACCTCAGCACTGAGGGAAATAGGAGCATAACGACTTATTTGCTTCTGTAGAGTCAAACTGCGGGCTACAGTATTTTCCTTGTACCTTCAACAAATATGTAAATGTAATGATTACCAAAATAAGTATATAATAACAAATATCTGTTTTACATATCATGTAGTTGTCCTTCGGAGAATACATAGTCATAAATAAATATACGAAGAGTTAAAGAATGTTGAGTTCTAAGACAGCTATGTGATTGTAGGAAAACTGCACCTAAAAGTAAATCCATACAGTTTCTGTTTGGATCGGAACGGAAACAATGACACACTTATTCCTACATACTGGGTTGCAATTTTTCGTTTGGCATGAGATGGTTGGTGATATGTAAATATAAAAAGAAAAGGATGTCAGTTAGTTACTTTCAGCCAGCCTCTCTTATTTTATGGCTGTTAGGTAGCTGTCTATAAATAAGGCAGGTCTGTTGTATTTTAGACAGACTGAATGATAATCACAGGGTGCAGTGCACATTTCCTTGACCTCTCTGTTTCTCTTCTCTTTCCTTCTATCCTCTCTATTCTGTTTCTTCTCTCTTTCCCTCTTTCTTTCTCTGTTTTTCTGTTTCTTTCTCTTTCCCACCTAAATTCTATAACAGTTGGTTTGTTGGATGAATATTTGGTTTGCCCCTTCACATTAGAGGATGTTTTCTTGGTTTACATAAAAGGATTCAGAAGATGACAATGTCTGAATTTTGTGTACACGTTTGGTCTTTGCTGTTTTTGGTATATTTGGAGAGAAATATCCATACTTGTAATGGCCACTCTTCACCTTGTCAAACCAACATCTAAGCACGTGCCTCTCCCTACCATACCAGCTTCTAAGCTATGAAGTACGACACTGCTCTTGCATGAGGTGTCTAAGTGTCAAACACGTCTCCAACACCAACACTTGCACAACAAATATCACACACTCCTCACTAACACCTTCATATGGATAGAAACAAACCAGAATAATGTTATTATTTTCAAGAGTTATTGCAAAATGAAAGAGGTTTGGCTTCACAAAAAATAATAGTATACCTCTTTTGGATTATATCAAAATAGTTGAACACTTGAACGTAATTTAAATAATAATATACCTCTTTTCAATTATATCAAAGAATTGATCATAATTTAAATAATAACATACCTCTTTTCAATTATATCAAAGAGTTGACCATATTGTCCATTAACATCATAAGGGACATAGCCTGAATCTTCTTTGGCCAGTAACCTTTTATACTCTTCATAAGAGATATATTTAACAGCAGAAACCTCAGTTTCCTGCCAATGTAAAAAGATCCCGTCACAACAGATCAGGAAAGTTTATAATACAAATCATGCATGCACCTAGAAGACTAAAGGATAGGCATGAAAGGAATGGGATTAGATTAGCACATCAAATAACAGTCATTTATCTACAATCCTGGAAATAAATATTACATATTGTCAACCCATTATTGTCTTGCAGACTACTACCACCCAGCGAACTATAATGAACCAATTCATCTAACGGAATTCAATGAATATAGCAGATAATAAAATAGAAGTGTAACGTAATATAAACAATGAAATCGCATGACTCTGAACGTCTATTGTATAATTCTTCTAGACATGTTAAAATTGTTTGAACTCAAACAAATGATATTAGGCATTTATGTTATTGATGTTACAAATAATGTTTTTGGACTAAATTTTATGAAGTTTACTTATAGTAGGCCTATCATTCCTGTCACCAGATATTTCAAAGTAATTCCCATGTGCGAAAGAATTAATTTAAAAGAAACACTCAAAACAAAATAACTACAATCAACGATATGTAGCACAAGAATAAGGACCAAGAAAAAATGACCAAAAGCACTCAACTTCTCAATATTTAAATTCAATAATAAGCCTCAAATCACTAATTACTAAACATAAACTTTAATTAAAATTAAATTATAAAATAATATACAATTATCACAAATGTAATACCTTCATACTGAGTTCTAGCACATGTAAAACAAGCTAAATTAGTCAATAATGAAAAGCCATAAATGCTATCCCCATAATCGAATAAAGATGATGTGCTATGTCAATGAGATCCAATAAGTCCAATTTGAATTCAACTTACACATCCTTACCTGAAGTACAAAGGCTTCCAGAGGTATTGGATCAAGTGTTGTTACCAGATACACATCATTATATTCATTATTTATGTATTTTCCATCATTTATGACACTGCATTTCATATTTAAAGATAACATCAGCTAGTCCACAGATAAATAAGGAGAGAACTGCATTAGTTGAAGATAAACATCCTATAAGCACATAATAAAATGAAAAAGAAACACAAATCGACTTGGCAGTCTCCTTCATTTGAGGAAGACACCCCATAGTCTATACAAACCCCTTAACAAACCTTGAAAGAAAAATTAGAGGGTGTTTACTTTGTTTTTTCACTATTAATTTTCAGTTCATATGTTTTCATTATAATGATATTAGTGCAAAAACGGCACTCTGGGCCTGGACTTGGAAATTATCTGTATATGTAGTTGGATGTAACTTGTTTTGAAACATGTAACTGTTGTTGGAAGTTAAAATAAAATGTTTTAGTGGTTTATAATAGTTGAGGGGTAAAAACGTCCAGAGGAAAGATGACACCATATGGGGCTATTCCCTTTATAATAGTTATAGAAAATAATGATAAAAATGTCACCTTGTTTACATTAAATTTTCAAATTTGTGTGAAGTAAACAGTAAAAGAAAAAAAGGAAACTTTGGAAATAGAAATCAGAATAAAAGCAATGTGATAGCATTTATGCAATTATAGTTACAAAAATAATTAAAAATATTAAATGAAAATAAAAAGCATGCCCTTAATATTTTTGACAAAATACAGAAATACACCATAGACTACTTACCACTCTTGGAGGAAAACAAATATCAATTCAAATGCATCCTTAGGAAGGGTTATACCCAACTCTTCTTCAAGCTCCCTCCTGAAAAAGTCAGACGCACAACAACACTACAGACTTGATTAGTAAAGCAACTTTTTCTGCTAACATTCTGAATAATTGTGCTTTCAAATTTAAAAATATAGAGAGTAATTTCACTGACCTCCCATAAGTTCAGCACTCATTAAAAACACCCCAAACACCTCATATTTAGAAAATTACACTCATAATCCTTTCTTAACCCCAACACCCTTCTTCCAATACCCTATGCAACATGCCTACACTATTTCCCCTTGTAAATATCAAACTAAAGAAGATATGTATAATTTCTGAAGCAAAATGGATATCAGATGTAATCAACACTTAAAGCCCGATGCATTTGGATCAATTTACTTTAACAATATATTTTAACCTAACTTCTCGAAAAAGCTTTTGGAAAAACAATATATGTCTCTTCTAAAAAAATTTAAGCCAAACAAGTCAATTTGGAGCAAAACATCAATTCAGTCCCTAACATTGGCACCGATAATCAATTCGATTCTTGACATTACTAAAGCTCAATTTGGTTCCTAAGAATGGCACCAGCAGTCAATTTGATCTTCAACGTATTACTAGATAAACAAATCTAGTAGTAACCCACGGTCAATTTAGTTTGGTACCATCACTCAATTTGGTCCTAACTCCTATCACTCACGCCTCAAAACTATTTAGTCACAAACTAAATTTCCTTATTGCATATGCCAAATCACATAAACGACACAAAAGCAATAAAGAGTTGCTTCAATTGAACGAGAGCACATGCAATAGCCATTCACAAATCCAAACACGCCAAAAGTCAGGAACTAAATTATCAGTTAAAGACCAAACAACTAAACCAATTTTTTCGTCACATCAAAACACCAAATTGACTAGTCCTCCCAACATTAGGAATCCTTTGGTTTGAAAAACAAAAAACATTTTCTGTTTTCACTTGATTCTCTATTCTCCGAAATGCATACAGGAAAAAGTTAAAGAAAAAGCAACAATCAAATTCTATTTTGACCATTTTTATCCAAATGTTCAAAACACGAAACAATCTGAAAACAAACAAACACACACACACACACACACACACACACACACACAAAGCGAAACAGTAATTTCACAATGCAGCAATACCTAGCAGAGGTGAGGGACGAATCACCAGCGGAAATGTGGCCGGCACTAGAAATATCCCAGAGATCGGGCCACGAGTCCTTGCACGAGGCGCGCCGTTGGAGGAGAAGTTCCCGCGTGCTCTCCGCGAATATCCAAACGTGGACGGCGCGGTGGTAGTCGCCATCGCGATGCACGTCTCCCCTGAACGCACACGCAAGCGTTATTGTTGTTGCTATTATTATTGCTACGCACACCGCACGCACACGCAAGTTTGAGGAAGTGATAGTGAATATTAGCGATTGGCGAGTTTGGGATTGATTATTTATTACCTGGGCTTGGACACGCCGGTTTTGAGGCCGGTTTTGGTGAGAACGTCGAGGTGCTCTTCTGCTTGCTGCATCGGAGAGGCGTTGTCGAATGAAGTTGCGCCCAATGTGAGTGAGGGGAGTCAACTATTAGAGAAGCAGAGGAATGTTCAATGTTCTTCACCCATCTTTTTTTTTTTTCATTATCGGTATTATTATTCTCTAACTAATGGTAAAGTTTTGTTCAATTACATAATGAAGGGTAAAGGGGAATTACTTTGGGGTGGGGGCGGGATCAGCGAGAGAGGAGAGAGCTATTGACACAAGTAGTTAACTATATATTTCTCTTGATCAAGGTCTGAATTCAATCTTTACGTATGAAACCACATTAGAATAAATTATTTTATCCTTTATTTTAAAATACATTGATTTGACGAAAAATAATTAATTGAATGATAAATAAGAACTCTTAAAAAAATTTAATTATTATTTGATAAAAAAAACGCCTCCCAATTAAAAAAAAACATTTTGTTTTACCCTTTTACTTTTAAAAATTTTCTCCATAGGAGCATATTTAATGGGACTTTTAAAAATTTTCTCCATAGGGGTTATAAGATCTTATTTTAAATAGTTAAGATTTTTTTTAAGTATTAAATAGTTAAGATTAAAACCAATCAAGTCATAGGTATTTTTTAAATAAAAAAATCATTGACCTTCGTAAACTTTTATCATCTATATATGATTATATGGTTAGTTTTATTTATTTCACTTCTATATAAAAAATTATATATGCAATATATTATGTCATGCACAAGTGTTAATTTATTGTGGAAAAATAAATTTAATTTTATATTATTACAAGTTTAATATGTTTTAAGTTTGTATATATACCTATATATTTAAAATATATATGTGAAAATAATTGGAAATATTCTTTAAAATTAGAAAATAAATATAAATATTAATATATGTTCAAATAGTTTTAGTTTCATTTATATAGACGTATTTTTCAAGAATATGTAAAGTAAATTCACAAAAGTTTATGAATCAACCCAATTAATTAAAATTGAATATTTTTTTAATATATTTATAAATACTTATTGTACTTAAACTTAACAAGGCTTCATATTTAGTAGTCAGTTAAGGGGACTACTTAGTACTTAAAGACTCTTACTTGGATATAGGGGTGGGAATAGGTCAGGCTGGCCTACAGGGGCCTACGACCTGGCCTATGTAAAGTCTGACATGAACTGGCCTATTTAATTAAAAGGTTAGGCTCAGGCTTTTTTAAAAGTCTATTAAATTAAATATATCATGCTTAGGCTTATTAAAAAGCCTTATAAGCCTGATAGGTCAGCCTATATATATATACTTATATTATTTTTTGGGTACAATTAATTATTTTTTTGAAACTAGTAGACTTTGATTACACATTACTGCTCCATAACTTTCATTCCTATCATCAAGTAAGACTTTAATTACAATTTAGGTGTGAGTCATATGCCCCTTTATATTCCTTATTATTTTATTGGTTTTCCCTATTCCTGAATGTTTCCTTTTTCCTATCAAAGACTTTTAAAAAGGCTATCAGGCCAAACTAGGCTTTTAAAAAGGTCAGACCGAGCCAAAATAAAAATCTTTGATAGGCTATAGACTAGGCTCAAGCCTCAAAATTTCATCGTAGGTTAGGTTCAGGCCTTTTAAAGCCTAACCTGGCCTATTCTCACATCTGCTTGGATAAAGGTACTCTCTTTTAATTTTACACAATAAATTCCCCAAATAAATAATTTTAATTTATTGCATGTTATAAATCAGGATGTAAATTAATTTATTAAAATTTTAATTAATTATCCGTCAAAGATTTAAAAAAAATACTTTTTTACCATTCAATTTCATAATGAAATTCAAATTTAAAGATACATATTAAAATCATAATTAATTCACTCATTAATTAGAATTATTTTTTTAAATTTGAAATTAAAGGATTTGAATTATTGAATATTTTAATTTATATTTTTATTATCAATAAATTTATATTTTAAATATGTTATATATATATATATGTGTGTGTGTGTGTGACATTTATATGTATTTTTAAATATATAAAATTTAACTTAATCATTTTCTATCATATCGTGTTGAGAATAATTAATTAAAAAATTATATAACAAAAATAACAATTAATGACAATTCAATCACAAATTAGATTGAATATTTTTCTTCCTTTCTTTGACTTTTATTCTCTTTCCGATGATTACAATATTGCCCTATTACAACCAAACAAATTTGAATCATGTTGATTGTTAATTCACACACTCATACCACTCATTTGTTGCAAGATCCTTTATCATTAATTCAATATCATCAAACTTTAGTGTTGTTTCTTATTTTTTCACATTTTGCCCTCATATGTACCAAAGTGAAAGTGAACTATCGCATTGTGCCTTCAACCTTGTTCCAAACCCCATCCATTATCAGTTATCATCACAATTGAACTCCGCAACATGGGATATGGAGAACGTATTACAGTGGTGGCTATGAGTTGCAATCACAATGAAATTACTGGTGGTGATGACCCTATGTAACAAAGTATTTTTTTTTGTTGACTTACAAGGGCTTAACAATCCAAAAAAACACAATTATACCCTTCCTATTATTGATTTCTCCGCCAGCAAAATAGGGAGAGCAAAACTAGGGCTTACACGAAAAAAAAACCATCCCATATGGAAAACCGAGAGCATGTTTAGCAAAGGCATTAGCTAATGCATTACATTCTTTGAAAATATGCTTGAAAGACACCACCATTGGAGGCTCAATGCTGCTTTTTATAGCTCAACAGATTTGAAAACAAACATGATTTTCATTGCACCCACCAAGTATAAGATGTAAGGATTTTGCTGAGTCAGATTGACATCCTACTTGCAAAATTTGTTATTCTCTAGCAAGTTGAATGTTATGGAAGATGGCCCATAACTCTGATAGAAGAATTGAACCCGCTCTCAGGTTACAACTAAAGCCCATCATAAAATCACCTACATCATTTCTGAGAACACCACCACACGATATAATTGCATTTGCTCAAGATCTAGCACCATCACAATTGAGAGTGAATTGATTTTCTTAGGATGGACTCCAAATGAATTTATTAACTTGAACATTGTTGGATCTATTCTTGATAATTCCCTTTCGGTTATTGGTAACATGATTCCAAGCCAGCTCCATCTTATGTAACTAGGCCATAATATCCTCCTTGCTCCACTTTTGATCTTTGAACACTTTAGCATTCCTGTGCTACCAAAGGAAATCAATAATGAAGCCAAACGTCAAAGGCCAATTTAGAGGAAACGAATCATGCTCTCTTAGTTTGTTGACATCTATTGATGAATAGTACCTGAAAAAAGTTGTTAGATAAAAAAAGGTTGACTTCTAGCCATATTGTTATTGCCTCCTTACAATTTCTCAAGCAATGAAAATTTGACTCCTTTTCAATCTCACACATTGGACAACTCCAACTATCAGTGAAACCCCTTCGCCATCTCTCTTCATTCGTAGTTAAGGTTTCATTTGTAACCTTCCAAAGGTGAGCACACACACGCTCAAACCCATTTCACTTCCATAAAAATTTGAATAAGGGGATATAAGTTGAGACATCAACTTTTGCAATTAATGAGTAAGACCTCTTAATATAAAACACTTCATCAATAGAATTCTTCCACCTCATATCACCGGCCCCCATCATCTCACAGTTCAAAAGAATACAGTTCCACACATGTTTCACAACATTCCACAAATTTGAGCCTGCTCTTTTTTTCTCCACTATGGGCATAACTCCTTCCCCCAACCATATTTTGACCGAACCACCTGAACCCACAAGCATCCAGCTAGGTTTATTACAGAGGTTCTAAGCCACTTTCATCATAAAAGAGTCATTAATATCCCTAACTTGCCTCAATCCCAAACCTCCTTTCTCTTTCGATTTACACAAAGAACTCCAAACCTTCCAGTGAACTTTCCTTGAGGATTTAGAATCTCCCTAGAGGAAAGTCCTATATGTTTGATTCAATTTATCACACACATACTGTAGCACCCTGAAATATTATTAGTTATTATGATTGATGCCTGATTTTATTTGTTGTGTTGTTTTATCCATGTTTTATTTCAAGGAGGTGAATTTAGTTATTAGAGAGGTGTGGTTAGTTAAAACTCTAGCTTCTCAAGGAAGCCTCACGAGAAAGCTTCTCAAGGAAGCTGCCTGAAGCTCTCTCGGTAAAAATGCCCTCCTGTATTTGTTAACCGTTGGATCTTCTTGAAATTTGGTCTGGAGGTTCACAGGATAGCATTCCACGATCCGACCGTTGAGATCTGCGATATGACTTCTGGTGTGTTCGAGACGTTTCTTTTCCCGAGAGCAAAAGCACTCGCGTGTTGCAAACGTTATTTTTCGTGTAGCCTTGGAAAACAATCATTCTTTTCTCCTTCTTTCTTCCAAAACCCTTCCCCAACATCTCAAGATTCTTCTCCACCACCCACAACCACCGATGGCCACCACGGACCGTCATTGTTCCCCGCTGAAACCCCACACCGAGAGGAACCCTTCAATCGGAGCGGAATCTTCCAAGCTTGTCTCGCGATTTCGGTAGAGAACGAAGCCCAATCTAACCTTCATGGTTTTCTTTGAGGTAACTGTGATTCTACGTTTGTTCCTTGTTAGTTTCAACTTGTCTTTGCATCTTTTCTGACTCTGGAACCACCATTGTATGTTTTACGTGTCCTTTGGAAAACCCTAGAGAAAGAGACTTTGTAAACGTTATCTTTTTCTGAAATGGATGTTATTTTTGTGATCTTCACTGAATCCCGGTCACATTGACATGATTGGAATTTCAAAATGTTGTTCCTTTTGTAGAATCTGAAACGCCCTTAGCCTTTTCATGTAGTGACATGAGTATTTGACTCAAAATATTGTTTTTAACCTTATTTCTGAAATCTATAGTAATTTCCTTCATTTTGGCGTAGTAGAGACTTGCATTGGATCGACAAGCGTGAACAAAAGAAAGGCCTCTAAGTGATGCAAAGAGGAACCGACGGGGAGATCACGATACGTGAGGGGAGTTTATTATAAAAGTTACCATTTTAACACCATAATTAAGGTCAGGGAACCTAGCTATGAGAATATATGTCTGTCTCTGTTGCATGCTGATTTTCCTTTATAGAAAACAACGTTTTTTTAACTAATGGGATGTGATATAATTGTTATTGATGTGCATGCTGGTTTTCAAGAAAAACTATGTTTTTGACGAATGAGATGTGATATATTTATTGTTGATGAATGAAATTATTGTCTTTATTTGACTTGTGTTGTTTGAAGACTTGGGGAGTGTGAATCTCGAGCGTGAAAGAAATATGTATATGCGGAATGCGGCTTACTGTTGATGTTGCTATTGATGACTTTAATTGATATGTGGTGATGTTGATATTTATGATGATATTGATTTGAGATGACGTTGCTAATGAAGATCATGTCAACATGAATTGATGTTATTATTGATGATTATGTGAATATGAAATGAGGTTGTTGTTGTTGTTGATAACGTCATTGAGATGAGATGATGTTATGTTGAGAATGATATTGAAATGGAATGCTGATGATGTTCGAAATGCATTGAGATGTGCATGTTTTGTATGTTCATGAGGGGGTGTTGTGACCATGTCGGATGTCCCTTGTGTGGGGAACCAGAGTGGTTAAAGAATTTAAGCATCTCTGAGGGGATGGTTAGGAGCTTTAATTCATCCATGGTCATGTACTTGATGACGCCCATGTTTCATACGTTGGATGTTGTGTATGTTCGTGGGGGGTGCAATGACCTTGTCAGATGTCCCTTGTGTGGGAAACTAGAGTGGCTAAAGAATTTAAGCATCTCTGAGGGGATGCTTAGGAGCTTTAATTCATCCATGGTCATGTACTTGACGATGCCCATGTTCATATGTTGTATGTTGTGTATGTTCATGGGGGGGGGTGCGCTGACCTTGTTGGATGTCCCTTGTGGGGAAAAATAGAATGGTTAAAGAGTTTAAGCATTTCTGAGGGGATGCTTAAGATCTTTAATTCATCCATGGTCAGGTACTTGATGACACCCATGGTTCATGCCTCATATGACACGAGAAATAGTATAAACTATGACAGTATGTACTTTGTACTAGGGGGTGCGTCACCTGGTAGGGAACTCCCTTGTGGCCCAAGCTAATCACCGAGGGGGGGGGGGGATTATGGTGCACGACTGGGTGGCCTCGACAATTACTGCATGGTTTCCCTAAGTGAGGTGTCGTGTGGACACGCTTAGACTATTTCCTTGGTTGATGGTACGTACCACATTGCATCTAAGAGTTGAGGTCATGTTCATGCATCATTCTGAGTAGTATTGATTGGATCCATGGATGGATGATGACTAATTGTTGAATATGGATGATGAATAATTGTTGAAGGTGGGTGTTGAATAATGAATATTGTGTAAGCTCATGATGTTTGCCTATGTTTTCTTGCTAATTGTGATTATTTGGATTTAGCATTGGTTCTTTTTATAATGAACTCACCCTTGCAATTTTGTATCGTGTGATACCTGTGATGATCGTGAACCTTGTTCGTGGGAGCAGAATGACAACAGTAGGGTGCAGGAATGGGATTATGTTGAGGAGTCGCCAAGCCGACGTGATGTCGTTGGGATTATGTTAGGAGAGAGTTGTGTTTTGTTAATCAACTCCTCCATAGCTAGTTCATGATTCCTTTTGTTGAACTAAAGATGTAAATTTCAGATTTTTATTATATGTATGAACATAATTAATTTCCATTATATGTATGACATGAATGAAGCTTCTATTCCTATATATATATATATATATATATATATATATTCACTTAAGTAATGGTGTGTTGTTTGGTGAATGTATGTCGAGACAAAAAAAATTTACTTTTATTTTCATAAGCAAATTAAGGGAAGTTTTCATTTAAAAAAATTGAAATTTATCGCATATTAGAGTGGTGATATCGTAGCGACAAGGCGGGTCATTACACATGCCTTGGTATAAAATCATATTGCATGGTATATAGAGATAGTGCACTCAAAACAAATTTCGTTAATGTCAATTTCCTCGCAAAAGAAAGATTCTTGGCCTTCCAAGCACTTGACCTTTGTTGAGCCCTTTCTAAAATATGATTATAAGAATTTCTAGACATCCTTTCATGGTGAAGTTTAACTCCCAAATACTTCCCTAGATCATTGTTTGCATCCGGGTACTACTTGTTTTTATGGATGTGAATTACCGGCAAGTGTACCGGGTCGCCAAGTAAATAATTAAAATGGTATGAACCGAGTATCGAACTCAGGGAACTTGTTTTATTTGGAAAAGAATCATTCAAAATGCAAGTGTTTGTAACAAGAATTAAGTATCATGAATTAAAACAAATGTACTTTCTATTCTAATTAAAAATAGTAAACGTAAGCAATTAAGTGCGAAAACAAATATATAAAAGTGTTGGGTCCTTCTACTGAGATACTTGATGCAATTGCGGTTTTTTTCTATTTAAAATTATTTTTGTGTTCTATGTTGAAGACTAAAATACCAAACACTGATGTCTCGTGAGTTTGGACTAATTCAAATTAAACTTCGTTCTCAGATGTCTCTTGTTGAACTTAGCCTAATTTAAACAACATTATGATTACAGCATAATAAAAACTAAGTTATCGCACTCCGTGTCTGGCAGTTTGACAACCTAGCCCTGCCCTATCTAGTTCTAAGGAAACAGTACATTTTCCAATGCTAAAGCTCCTAACAGCACACACCAATAGGTGATCAAACCACAAGCATGTGGACAATAAGTGCAGATAGAAGCATTGAACACATAAAAATAACTTCAAATAGATAATAATAATTTTTACATCTAGTACTCAGTAGAATTTCCCAACAAAGGATTTTAGTTGATTTTGGCATTCGGTAATTAACTGGAAAAAGAATTTCATTAGAAAAAAATTATACTAGTGAGTCATAACCCCTAATCATTTTTATCATAACTCAAACTCCCCTTATATTTGTTTATTTTCTTTCTTATAAAAACCAAAATCACAAAAATATTTAAATTTTATTTTTAATCAATTTTACTATTAGTTTAATAAGTTTAACTAATTGTGAATACAACTTGTTGTTTGGGTTCGATATCTGAACTTTCAAGTTCACTATTATTATTGCGTAGGGTACCCTTGCCCTTGTGCGAGCCAAACACATCAACCCATCATTAAAAAATTAAAGAGCAATCTCTTAACCGACATAGTATGCCTTATTTAACCGATGTAGAATCCAGCTTCTGTAGTAGTGAGTGGTTGAAATATGTTGCACACGGCTTCTGGCATCCTTCATTGTCACAATAACTATTTTACATTTTTTGTCTTCCTCCTCCAAATTTGTTTCCATATCCTCATCCAAGATACCTTCACTTCAGGATTTGGATTGATTATGATTGGAACAATTTTGGTAACTGTTGGTAGCAGAATATTGAGTTATTTAAATGCCACAATTAGGAGATTTTGCTATTTTTTGTTGACAACAATGATTTAGTCATTATTTGGAAGTTTCTAGTTTGCATTCAACGACATTGATTTTGAAACCCCCAAATCATGGGTTACCACGTGGAAGTGTTGATTACCTTCCCTGAGATATCATGAACCATCACCCTTGGTCGGAGTATGAATATAAGCGCAAAGTTTAGGCCCCATGCATGCCGACAATTTCCATATAATTCTTCAGTATGCCCTAGGAGGCCACTATAGTAGCAGAACAAACCTAGCCTTTCGTATCTGAAATGGACAAATGTTGCCTCCCTTCCTTCCTTTCTGATCTTCTTCATTCATTTTAGAATTTTGTTGACATCAAGGAGAACTATGATCCTCATAAAGGGATTCATAGACTCGAGTTATATTTGTCATTGTAGTCTAAGAATTCCCTGATAAAATGACCTAAATTATGCCCTACTGCAATGGTTGCAAATTCTAGAGGGATGTTGTGGACTTAGACCCAAAAAGGGACTTTGTCAAGGGGAACATTACTTGGAATCTCACCCTTTTGGATGATCAAATGTTTATCAAACGCCCACTGGCCACCTTTCATCACCCACTACATGTCTTTGTGATGGTAAAATTGGAAAACAAAAATTGCTTCTCTTGCTTCAATGATCAAGATCCCTTCAACTGGACTCCATATCTCTGCCATTGTTGCTTTCATGATAGGGATTCTTATGGATTTTTTGATATGAAAGTGAACTACACCAAATTCTTGTATATTATTATTGTTGTTGTTGTTGTTGTTGAATGATCGATAGAGTTTGAACTCTAACAAATTATGTTTGCAGTTGGCGAATTTATATTATATTATATATTTGTATATTATCATTTTATTTGTATGCATTGTGGTTTGGGTTTAGGGGTGTTCGACCCTTGGTAAATTGTTTGTTATGTTTGTTTAGATGTCTATAATTATAGCTATTATGTTGTCTAATTGTTTATGTGTGACAGGTGGTTTTACCACTTAAGGGGCCATAATTGGTTCCTTGAGAGTAATACATAGGCCAGAGCCTCGCCTCTCTTTCTTGTTTTTTTTTGTATGCATTTGTTGATGTACATGATACAATGATTGTGCATGCAATGTGGTGGCTAGAGTCAAGAAGACTGGACAAAGAGTAAGGAACCAATGGTTCTATTTCATTTTGTGAAAAGGTGAGGTTACATTGGGAAGTGGATGATGGACACAAATACACTAGGGTATAGTGGATGGAGAGGTTTGAAGAACCTAGGGGAATTAGCGAGTGGTGACTACCTGACATTTCATGCACTAATTTAGCACAGGTAATTCACAAGCCTCACTTTGTTACTCTTGACGGGCTCTGAGACTATGCTTTTTGAGTTGGAAGTTTAGGGATCGGTGTATGATGTATCTGTATATAGTGATCACTCTCGCCAGTCATCCACATGATTTTGAAAGACTGTCAAGACTTGGAAGGATTGGTGGCAATGATTGGACCTTATTATGAATAAGTGTGATAGTTACGAACTTAGTACGTTAGAGTGTTGTTTGTGTAGATAACCACACACAGTGGCTACATAGATTGTATGTTTTATTTTTTTTTGTTATTGTCTGTTGTTTGTGGCATTTAAGGAGCAAAGGACTCACCTTTGCAACCACCAATTTCAGGGGAAGCTCATGGAGCATCCACGAAGGATATTCAAGTGAATCAGTAAATACTACTACATTTATATGGTGGAGGAAGAGGTGCCCCTCCATGCGCACTTTAGTTACACCCAACATCACTTTTTGTTGTTAGATGAGTCGCAAATACCACCAATCAGTGTGACATCAACCATGTTATTTCCTATTATGCGTACTTTGGATTCAAGCAATCGGGCAACCTATTGCGATTTGGCAACAATTCTTTTGGCATGATGCTAACGGGTGGGCTACTAGATCTAACTTCTGTCAGGATACGACCGTTGAAGTCTATGAGGATGTGAGAGATTTTTGTGACAATGAGGATCTCACACCATCCTAAATTACTTTCTACTGGGGTGTCTACGGTGAAGAGATATCCAAGGGAGAGGTGGTTTCATCTAACGAGGAATGGGATTCCTCAAGAGATGAGAGTAACCCAGCCCCTATAAGAATATGTCTTTGCCTTAGGTAGCTTGTAGGCCTTGGCTAGTGACTGCTCTAAGTGTAAGTTTTTTTTCCCTTTCTGATGTATATGTGGGGTGGAAAGATTTCTATACTTAAGTGTCGTGATATTTTGTTGTATCAATTATTTTGGTGATATTATATAATATTTTTAGGAGCAATGGATGTTTTATCTTTCTTGCTAACAGTCATAATGATTTTCGTACATCTATGCTTATATCTTAAGAGTCATAAAGACTAAATATGTATGATTACATATTTCTTTCATTTTATTATCATTTATTTTTTTTTTGCATGTTAATTCTTTATAACTTATAGTTTATTATAGCATGGTGTAAAGGTGACAGAAAATGGAAACAACTTTGGAAATGGTTTTTAAATAAAAGGCATTTTTTGATAATACCATTTATTCATGAACATTTTAATTATATGTACATGCTTTAATCAAATGCAATATATATACATGTTCCTTCTTTTCCCAAAAGAAAAAATATATATTGAGATATTTTATCAACTTAGAAATAGTAACTAAATTTAATAATCATGTTTCACAAAATATATATTATTTAATGAGTTCTTAAAAAATATTTTTCAAAAAGAATTTAAGGCGTTACAGGTATAACTCGATTGGTTGAATAGTGTGTTTGAGTTGGTCTAAACCCACTACCAAGTTTGATTCCTTCAAATAAGAAAACAAACAAATTATTATTAGGAAAATAAAGAGAATCGAGATTAAGAATAATAATAATTAATTAATTACTGTGATTGTGGTTAGCTACATTTATTGACATGCATGATATGGAATCAATTGCTTCATAAGTTTTTAGAAAACTCTTTTTTATTCTAATGCTTATGTTATAAACAACCTTTTCATCATGGCCTAAAAAAATATGGTTGGCTAGCTAGGACCGATGAAAAGCTCATGGAATGATTGAAGAGTTTAATAATTTATTCTAAATTACTATCCAAAAGCTAGCTATATTATTCATAGAATTTTTCTTTTATACATTAATATGTATTTTTTTATTGATATCTACTGACTTAAATAATATATTAAATTTTTTATTTTATTTAAAATAGAAAATATAAAAAAATATAACAAATAGAATTCATTAATTTTATGAAAGTATAAAGAAAAATTTAGATTTAAATTATAGGAAAATTATATAAGGTTAAAATGTGTTTTCAGCCCCTATAAATATGGAAAAGTTCCAAATTCGTCTTTGCATAATCATGGGTATGTTTTTCGTCTTTGAAAAATTTAATTGTATTGTTTTTTGGCCCGGAGTTAGGCTTAGGTTATCTAAACCTATGTGGCATTTTTTTATGTTTTACAAAAAAAGGGTTTGCTTCTTCTAGTTCATCTTCTTCGACCTTTTCAACCTTCTTCTTCTTAAATGCAACCTTTTCATTTCTGGTTCACCTTCATCTTCTTTGACCTCTTCATCTTTCTTCTCCCTCGTGAACCTTTATTTGCAGTGTGACCCACCAATGGACAAATCTGGAGCTTGTTGGCGATGGGGTAGTCTAAGTTCGAGCAAATGTTGATGGAAGACAATGAGGCTCGACTCAAAGAAAGCTTATTAAATTATAGAAGAAAGTTGTTGGTGAAAGAAGGAATGTGTATTTATTGATGGGTCTTTTCGTGATGTGTTTGTCCATGTTAGAAGCATTGGTTTTCATTTTATTGTTGAAATGTAATGGGTTGATGTTGTTGTTAGCAATGAACAAGTTGTTCTTTCATATTAATGGAATTTTATGGGTCTTCTCCTCACTTATATGGTGCTCAACCTTAAGGCTCAAGTTTATGGGTCTTCTCCTTACTTATACGGTGCTCAACCTTTCCACTTCTACCCGATGAGGGACTTCACCTCACGCTTGTACTTCAACATTTTCTCCATTGGCAGAGCAGAATAATAGATTTTTCTCTCTGATTCTCTTCTCCTTCATCAATATATCTTCTCTTAATACAGTATCTTGATCTTTAAGGACCTACCAAATTATCTGTGTGATCAATCCAACATCCAATTTCAATCCTAATCTGAGTATCAGAATTCCAATTTCAATCACAACTCTATTAACACCTCATGGAATTTCTGAAAAGTAAATCTGGAAGATCCCCAATAACCCATGGTTAAACACTGGCCAAATCATGACCCTTGCAAAAATAAAAGATAACGACCAGAACTGATATAATCATAAATACATAGTGTGCTCTCCCCATCCTAAGTCATTAATTCACTCCAAAATTTTGTTATGCCCCTTAACAATCTCCCACCCATTCCTTATTCAAGTTTGTTGTACTCTCCAAACTAAGTCATGAAATGGTCTACTTTTGTATACTAGAAAGGGTGTAGGACAACTATATGGTAATGTTATATTCCAAACTAAGTCATAAGGTAGAGCTTTAAGAAATTAAGTGGATTGAGATATGCTATGATTAGCATGACCTTGTTGATGTGTGTAAAGATAAACAATGTGTTTGCATTGGACACATGAGCACTGCCATGATATTTGGAGAACTATAAGTTCCTTTATGTATATAAATGATCACCTTGTTAAAAGTCATTGTTACACTACTTGTCATATTTTATCTATCATGATTATTGTACTAACGAAATTTTCTTCTCAATCTTTTTTTCATGTGTAAAATTGTCCTGGTAATGATTAGATGGTAGAAATTATGTACTGGGTAATTTAATTATATGTTCATGTGATTTAATTTATTCTTTGTATGATATTAGTTGTATAAGTTTAGTGTTAATCATATTTTTTAGTGTAAATAATTTATTTAATTAGTTGGCAGAAATTTAAAAACTATCTGAACAAAAATTTCATCTGTAGCAAAATTGCACTACATATTGGGTGACAATGTAATTTAATTTGTTTATCACAATAAATACACATCATTATCACTCTTGCAACACCCTCATCAATTTGTTTACAATATCTCCAATATGGGTCATTTTTCCCTCTAACATTCTGAGAAGCATTTAAAATGGATTCTTTCAAGTCTAACTGCAAACATTAATTTCATTAGTTAGTGATCATATATGATATTCAAAGAAAAAACTAACTTGATTTTTAATAATGAATACAAACATTTATGTTTGATAGAGTGAAATGGAATGAAAAAGCATATCTCATACAAAATATTAAACTCTAGGTAAAAGCATATCTCATACAAAATTTAATTGTAACCTCTTTATATCATACAAATTGTGCTTAGAAGATTAAAACATTATGCAAGATGATGAAGATTGTATTTGCTTGCATTTCAATTCTAGGTGATAGTTGAAGAAACCATTCTTGTTTTCTGTGTTCTCTTTTGCATAAATCTAAATTACCCAGTACATAATTTCTACCATCTAATCATTACCAGGACAATTTTACACATGAAAAAAAGATTGAGAAGAAAATTTCGTTACTACAATAATCATGATAGATAAAATATGACAAGTAATGTAATAATGACTTTTAACAAGGTGATCATTTATATATGGAAAAGAACTTATAGTACTCCAAATATCATGGTAGTGCTCATCTGTCCAATGCAAACACATCGTTTATCTTTACACACGTCAACAAGGTCATGCTAATCATAACATATCTCAATCCACTTAATTTCTTAAAGCTCTACCTTATGACTTAGTTTGGAATATAACATTACCATATAGTTGTCCTACACCCTTTCTAGTATACAAAAGTAGACCATTTCATGTGTTGTCTAATGTCTTATACAACTCACCAAATATACAATTCTTTCAAATATATTAGGTGGAAAAAAATACTTAAACAATCATACTATGAAGAAAAATTCTGCAATAACACCACTTCATCATATGCTGTCATTCTATTCATTAAATATTCCACAGAACACCAAAATCATGAGGTCACTTGCATATGAAAGCTAAAACATAAATCTAAATTCAGTATTTACTTTGAGCATAGTTTTAAATTGCCAAATTCTCTTAGACACAAAGGAGGTTAGGGACTTGGACAAGTTTAGTTTTGTAATCATTTTGAGGTATTTAAAAACATATATAATGGTCCCAATTCGTGGTTCCAGCATTAAGTCTCTTAAATTAACACAAACAGTACCTAGATTAAAACTAGCCCTGCACCAAAACAGATTCAACATGTTCCACCAAAATATTCATCAAATATTCTATTTAACTGTAAAAAATTATGGGACCAATTCAGTTAGCAAGAAGACACCTGAAACTAAATTACTTTAAAAGGATTTAGCTTAACTCAAACAGAGCAACTTATATGCGAATTTTAAACTCAAGACTGATGTTGTCCTGCAATTCCAGCAATCAAAATTTATAGGATTTAAGTCATTTTTTCACTTCTAATTTCCTTCTTATTACTTAGAGGGAAAAAAACATGGTTTAATTCAGTTCTAAGACACCTAAGGAAATAACTAAAACAAGGAATTAAGCTTTGTATACCTTGTACACTTCACCTGCAATCAAATTTAAAGAACATTTCATGTACCCATGCCTAAAAGTTTAAACTTTTACATTCTTTACATTACCAAGACATTAACATATAACTTGATTGATTCATTACAACACTCAGAGCAATAATCAACTTAAATATCTAACAAGCTATTTGTCTAGAATCAAGAATTCAGAATCCAAAGGCCACGTATTATACCTAATGAATGCATATGTCAATCCAATACTCACACACGATTCACATTTCTAGACCCAACAACTTTTAGCACCACAAGGATATAAGCCATAAAATTCTGATCATTTTTTGTTTGCTAATTCAATAATCTTTAAATTAACTTTTATAAATAGGGAATCGGAATTCTAGCTACACATATCTATATATCTTACTCTAGCAATCATCATTTAAGTTCCAGTCATCGTTCCTTGGCCTTCGATTATGGCCTGTAAATAAGCTTTGTGAGCTAACCCACATTATAGCTCGGTGGCCATTCTGGGATCCATTTTAAACCCTCGACGCATACCTAATCATTCTCATGGTGACAAAATTAATTTTTTTTATTAAAATGATATTTTAATTTTAATCATTTTGAATATATATATTTATTTTAATTATGTGATATTATTAAAATTTTTAATTGGTTAACCTCGTTACAACTTAACTTGAATACTCTATCAATATAATGAGATTTATTTATTTATTATTTGTTATTTCATTTTAATTTCATTACTTGTTTTATTTTAAAGTTATTATTCTATTATTTTATTTAAAAAATCATCTATAAAGATTATTATATGTTTCAAATTCTATATTTTATAATTGAACTATGATAAATATTCTTTCTCTATAAAAATTATTATTTACACGTGCTACTATTTTTCGTTTAATATTATTGTCTACTACTTTTCATATTTTATTGTTTTTTATTTCTCATTTTAAGGAGTTAAAAAATGAAATATTATATGTAATGGATATATAGTTTGTTATAGTCTAAATTTATGAGAATATAAAATCATAATATTTCCTATAGGATCATATATAAATAAAAAAAAGTAGTTGTTGATTTAAATATAAGTCAATTTAACTAATTTTACCCTATTTAATGTTATTATTCGTAAAACACTATTTATTTAATTTTATTTCTATTTTCAATAACTCTTTTTTTTATTTATAATAACAAGTTCCAATAAAGTGATCGTAATTTTAAAAATAATCTTATTTTTTACTTGAGACTAATATAATTAAATGATATCAACTAACTTTCTTAATTAGTATCAAATTAGTTATTTTTACTCATATACAAGTCTAGAGTAAGTATTTTATAATTAATTGCTATGAAAAAGCTTTATTATTATTATTTACATTTATAATAGTGTTTTTTTCTTGTTATACATCTATAATAGTATTTAAGATTTGAAATTAATTAAATTAAAAAAAATAAAGAATACAAATATATATATATATATATATATATATATAGATAATAGTTTAGTATTTAATTTCTATATTTAATTATTCTTTTAAAGAAATGTATATTATAAATAGATATTACTACTTAATATTTTAATAATAAAATTTATATATAAATAACATTGATTTCAGCAAGTCAACTCTTCATTAAATGTAATTAAAACCACTAAATGCAATTATATCCTACTACTAATATAAAATGTAAAGTTTGATAAACGACTACGAGAACTTTAAGTCTCCTTTATATAGATAGATGTAGATAGATATCGATACGTAGATAAATATGTAGAGATGATTGGGCTAGGATGGCATTATCCATGGTGTCCCTTCTGGTATAAAAATTCCTTGAAAGGGACCAATCAAATCATTCAAGACAGGACGAATTCGAGCAACAAGCACTTTAGTGATCACTTTATATGCCATGTTGATTTGGTGAAAGCGTACAATAGAGTCAGTTGAGATTTTTTTCAGGAAACACTCCAAATTTTTGGCTTCCCGAATAGTACGTATCTCGAACCTCATTGTGTGTGGTGTTAGAGAAGTGACTCTAAAACTTCACTCTGGAGAGGGGACTAAGGCAAGGCAACCCTCTATCGCCCTATCTTTTTGTTCTATACATGAAAAAACTAGCTCTGAAAATTCATGAGCTAAATGAGAATAATACTTGGAGACCAGTGACTTTATCTAGTGGCTGGCCCCCTCTCTCACATTTACTGTCTGTAGATGACATACTACTTTTTTGTAGAGCAACGAAGGAACAAGTTCAAGTAGTATCGTCTATGCTTGATTAATGTTGCACAACATCTGGACTAAAGATTAACTTGGACAAGTCAAAGTTTGTGTGCTCTACGTAACCAGTTTTGACTTCAACCATATTATTGAGAAAATTCAAAAGAGTTTAGCTTCCTGGAAAGGAAAACTTCTAAACAAGGGAGAAAAAGTGTGTTTAATCAAATAAGTTATCTCCTCAATGTCAATATATAACATGCAACCATTTTGGTTTCCAAAATTGGTGTGTGAAAAAATTGACCAATTTTAATTCATAATTTCCTCTGGCCAAAGAATGCAGAATCAAAGGGTTGGCAGATAATTAGCTGGCAGAATTTGATCAAAGCCAAAATCACATGACGGTCTTGGTTTACAAGATATGTGGCTTGCCAATATTAAGCTTCTCGAAAATTTAGTTTGGCATATGATACACACCCTAGACAAGGCCAGGGTCCAGGACTCCAGGTACTTTCACATAAATATGCTAGCAATAGATCTATCTTGACGACCACAGTGAATCCTGCCACTTCATGTGTCTGGCGCAACATATATAAGGCTCTAGATAAAATGCATATTGGGTTTGGACTTCATTTAGGAGATGGATCATCCTTCTTCTGGTTCTAGGATTGATCTGATTTAGGCAAGATTGGAGTCATGGTTCCATATGTTCATATTTTAGAACTCCAAATGACAGTTGCGAAAGTTTGTAACAGTGATCAGTGGAACTTGCAGCAACTTTGCAATCCTTATAGAGCAAGTTATCAGGAATATTAGTATGCAGGATCGACCACAGAACCTCCCGGATAGCAGCGTGGAGTGTTATCACTGAGTTACAGTCTTTGATAGCACACATGCTTAATACACATATATTTTGGGTCGGCTGTTGCTAGTTTGGTACAACATATACATGGCTGGTCTCATCATCTTCAGAGGCCCCCCAATCCAATCTGGAAGGCTATTTAGAGGCTTAAAATTCCAGAAAAATATGCCTCTTTATTTGGAAAATAGTACATGACGCCTTGCCTACAAATGCCAAAAAGGTCCAATGTCACTTAGCATCTCAAGGGACCTGTCCTAGATGCACACCGAGGAGGGAAACATTCTCCATATTCTCTGCGACTGTCCACATTCAAAGGAATTGTGGTTTAGAGTAGGCCTCACTCACATAATTAGCTTACAAGTAGCCACCTTCTTACTTGAGTGGCTTTCTTTCTAGCATCTTAGAATTATCTAAGGTTGTGTTTGATTACGGATTTAAGGGGAAGAGGAGAAAAATAGAGAATAAATTGTGAGTCCCATAGAATCTCACATCTTTTAAACTCTGCTTTAATTCAAGAATTTCTCTTTTACCGGGGACACCATTCTCTAATAGGTGAATCAAACTACCTGGAGCCAGTCAATATTTTCCTCCAGAGGGATGAAAAATTGATGGGCATGCATGTTTATAAAGACCATCTTCGTGAAGTTAGGAGTTTGTAGCAAAGGATTTGGAAGGTGTCTTGGAGCACTCGCCTAGGGAACAAAACGAAGTAGCTGACATGTTAGCTTGTTGGCGACATTTTACTTACTTTGCGGAAAGACCAGCCTTTTAGTTCTTTGACTTTATCTCCCCAAAGTACAAAAAAAAAAGAAGTCATACTTATGACAATTTTTTGATTAATTGAGTTGGGATAACTATCATGTTCTATTGTAATATTTGTTGCACCAATAAAATATAACGGTATTATCATGTTCTTTATTTTATTTTTTTAGCACATTAATTTCTTATCCTTGTGTTAAGATCAACAAAAGAGAATAATCTCTTTCTTCCTCTCTCTCTCTCTCTCTCTATATATATATATATATATTTTATTTTTTTTTAAATATGTTGAATATTATAGTAGTAATAATTATTACATTTATAACTGCATTATTATTATAAAATTTTATGCATATCCTACCTTTAACATATTATATAATATGTGTATATTATATATATATATATATATATATATATATATATATATATATATATATATATATATGATATAATTCTATATAAAAATTATTCTAACATTTAACTTATCATATATTTTTATAATATTGTTATTTTAAAAATATATCCCTTTATTTCTAATCATAAGACATTTTTTAAAAAGTTATTTGTTTCTTTTTATAAGATCTTTTCTAATTTTTAGATGTATTAATTATTTTTTTTACATACCTTTATTTAATTATTTTTTTCCTCCAAATATTAATTAAAAACAAAGTAGATAGAGAGATAAGAAAAAAAAATAATTTTGAAATGATTGTATAAATAATTAACAAATAGGGAAGTAAATTAGTTAAAGTCTTTTATAATTAGACACAAATGAAGTATATGATATATATACTATAAATAAATATATTAAATATAATAAAAAGTAAATTATTAATTTAAAATATATGTGTATATATATTATATTTATTTTAATCAGAATTATCTTATATATATATTTAAAATAATTTTGACACAAACTTAAATTATTTTTTAAATAAAAATATTTTGATAAGAATTATAGTTTTAAAAAACTAATTTGATTATAATTTTATGAAAAATTAATTGCATAATTTAAATATAATTTTGTATAATTTGGATAAAATTATATTTTTTATAATTTTCATAATTTGTAAAAATTAATTAAAAAATATGTTTTAAAAAACTATATATATTTTTAATGAAACAATAGTTTTGTCATTTGTGCACAATTGATATTGTCTTATTGTTAGTTAGTTTGTTATATGGTGGTCAAACATTGAATATGATTAAATTTATATTATTTTCATTCTACTTTCAATTTTATTATAGTTTGACCACTAAATGAGGTATAAAAATAATATGAGAAACATAAAAAATATTAAAGAAAAGAAATATAAATTTTTAAAAGTAAATAAAAAATTAATTATTATTATTATTATTATTATTATTTAATTTAAACAAATAGAAAAAAGACCAAAAAAAGAGATAAAAGACTACATAATAGAGAGACATAGTGTTTTTTATATATAAATATAAAAATAAAAAAATAAAGAGAGGAAAGCAACAACTAAAACGAAGAAATGAGGAAAAGAAGATAAAATTTAAATTAATATCCATAAAGGGATAAGAAGCCATAAGATAACATATCACTTCTAAATTGGAAATCCTAAGTTGTATTACATTTTTTTCATTAAAGTCATAAAAAATTTATAACTTCAAATTTTTTTATTTATTTTTCAACATGACTTTGAAGTTGTAAGGGAGTATTTTTTTTCTATTGAAGTCGTAAAATAAAATATTTTACGACTTCATTTTTTTAATACAACTTTAAAATTATAAGGGTATTTTTGTTAAGTCATAAATTATTTATGACTTCAAAGTTGTAAATATTTTTTATTTTAATTATTTAATGAATTAATGCATTTTTTATTTTTTATATTATTTTATTTAATATTTTCTATATTTTTTATATATACAAAAAATATAAAAATATATTAAATAAAAGTATAGAAATATTAAATAAACTAAAAAAATATACACTAATTTTTTAAATAATTAAAATAAAAAACTATTTATAACTTTGAAGTTGTAAATAATTTACTACAATGGAAAAAGAAAAAAAAAGAATTTTCTTATAACTTTAAAGTTGTGTTGAAAAAAAATAAAAACTAAAGTCATAAAGTTTTTAAAGACTTTAATGAAAAAAAGATAACACAGTTTACTATTTTCAAAGAAGTGTTAAATTATGTTACGACTTTACTTATTCCTTTCAACCTATTAATTTAAATTTTATTCCATTTAATAATTTTGAATTTTTTTTAGCCCTTTCCGTCTTTTCATCCTGAAACGTCAGCATATAGGTTTCGTTATTAAGAATTGGACATTTTTTCGTTTCGCTTTTCTCAAATTTTCGGATCTCTTCTGTTTCTTCGAATCAAAACCCTAATTCCCCCAATTTCATTTTTCAACCTTGAAAAACCTTCTCTCTCTCTCTCAGTTCCCAACGGTCATCACCACAGCTCGATCAACAGGTTCTTTCTTCTCTTTGTACTTCTACTTCTACTTCCTCTGTTTCTCAATTCTTTCTAAGTGTTTTTTCGCTTTTAATCTGAACCATAACTATGAAATTCTGCGAATTAAACTCTATTATGTTGTTTCAGCCTTTTAGGTTTTATTTTTCTTTTATTTTCGCAATTCTGGAATTTCGCGATTCGCAATCTGCATTCGGTGGTTATTGAATTTTTGGTATCGGAATTTCGGGATGTGTTTTTAGATTTGGATTTGGTTTGTTCATTGATGAATCCTTGAGGAGGATTTGCGGTGGCTTTTGGTTTGTTGTAGATTTTGTTGATTGTTTTGTATCGGGCGCACGTTGGCAATCTATTTTGAAGACTGAAGAACAATTAATTTCACTGATTGGTAGCATTGGATATGTTGCAGTGATAATCTCAAAAAGCTTCTTTTGTTTTAATATTTTTCATGACTACATGGTTGTGCTTGTTCTAATACGAATATGGTGGTGGTTGAGTTTCTATGCAGCTGATTCTACATGTGTTGCTGTACTAGAGGATGTGATTTTTCATCTTTTTCTTGAGGCATGTTGTATTTGTAGGTGTCTGTCCTTTTATTAGTATAATACTGTCACTACTGTATTAGTTAATTACATGTCATTCAAAGGTAGTTGAATGGTTGCACATGACTGTTATGATCTTTGCATAAGTTGGATTTTTATTTTCTTCCTTGAATACTTCTGGATGTACTTTATAGCAGGATTGTGTAGTGAGTTTTTGCACCTAATGCCATGTTTTATCCTCTCAGTAAAAAGGATTGGAAGGTAAATAATAATATGATAATAATAAATAATAAAAATTGAAGGTGACTGAGTGTGTATATGATTTTTAACTTTAGTCTATCCACATTCACATATGGGGGTTATGCTTGAAAAGAATATTGATCAATTAATGATTTTTGTTTTTGGTAAACTTAGTGTTCCTTCAACAGATCAATATGCTGTGGGGAAGTCCACTAAAGACATATAGTCCTATTCTGATTGTTAGTTTCCTTGTTTCTATCATAAGATTAAGATTATTTACAGAAGAATGGGTAGATTAATGATGTGTTTGGTGGGGGGGGGGGGGGGGGGGGGGCGGTGGGCGATCATAAAGTGTTCTTCTAATGCCTAGCTGCAATGAATGTCGTTATATATTGGACTTGACATGTCATAATTGTACCTCTGTTTGGAGGTTAGTATTGTATGCCTTTTATGATGGTTGAAAATATTTTGATTGGGAAAGGTTCTGTTGGGTATTTGCAAACAGTTAAAAGTTATCAGGTGATGAGCCTTAAATTTCTGCTTGAGATTAATATCAAATCAATATTCGTTTAGCTAATTTTTGAATCGTGAATCATAATTTGTATCGAATCGTAAGATTCAAAGACAATGAAAAAATATTTCAAATATATCGTATAGATGATATATGAACTAGGAATAGTTAAAACAACTCAACCAGAAGTCTTGTAAACAAAATTACTAGTTCTATGAGTTTGTGAAACCTTTATTTTAGAATAATGAAAACAAAGTAATTAAATAGCTAAATAAAGTACATGCATCAATGAGTGAGTGGAAATAAAGTAGTGGAATAATCTAATCTAATAAGTTCAGAAGTGTTCTTTCAGTACCTTTTCATTTAACTATTTAAACTTATATGTCTTTTTAACTTTTTCATGAAAATTGATTCAAGAAAAGTTAAAAAAGAAAAAATAATGAATTGTTGAATCATGTGATTTGTATTGTTGATCGAAAGTGCATAGCTTCATTCATGTATCATAATATACTAAGTAATTTAAGATTCATCTTAAGATACGTATTGGTAGGTAGCCAAATTGTATCGAATCGTGAATCGTAAGATTCTGATAACTATGATTAATATTGTTATCTAGAAAGATTGATTAGAACATGTACTGTGCTTGTGCACTTTGAAGTAGTACAAGATTTTGGCTTGATTTCTTTAAGATGTAGTGTTCATCTCTTGATGATTTTTGTATTAAGTTCTGTGTTAGCATCCTTAAAGCTTTATTTGTTGCCTAATTGTCCACTAACCTTGGATCAGCTTGATTTTTATTGTTCACTTTATTAGGATGCAATTAACTCAAATACTCTCCAACATATTATTTGGTTTCATATTGGTAAAATTCAAATTGGATTTGGGGGTTTGACTATTTTGGTCATGGTGTCTTAGGTTTAAAATGACCATTGTTTTAAGTGATGGTGTTTAGCTGTTTACTTAAAAGGCTTGTTCTTCTTTTGCCTCACCCTCTACCCTAAATATGACCTTATAATCCTTAGTTGAAGAAAAATGCTTTTTGATGGTTCTTGAGGTGGCAGAGGGTGTAGGAAATTTGATTCATTGCATTTTGGTTTGAAAATAAGGGGGCAAATGTTTGAGTGGATCTGTGTTATAGGTTCTTCATGTTCTGTTTTAAAATTTCAATATAATTGTACCTGTACCTGATTGAAGTCCTGTAATTGTATCTGTGTGAGAAGTTATATTGCATTATGTTTGGAAATCTCCTATAGGGAGGGTGTTTGCAAGGAAGAAATGTAGGGAATCTTGATCTTATGTGGTCTAGGGAATTGACCTGACTGGAAATAACCTACTACCAGCATGGCTGGCCATAGGGGAAAATTGGAGCGAAATTCTGTTGTAAGCTTTAGAGAAATGGAGAAATATTAAACAAGGGAAAGAGTTGTCACTAAGGAATGGATATGATAAGGCCTCTCAAATGTTCTTTGCTACTGTATTTTTTTTGTTCAGTTGAATCTCATCCAATCTGAATTATTGATATCCTTTTATTTCTCTATATGAACTGATCCAGTAAGTTTTTATCAGATTATTTGATTCCGAACTATCAGTTGCCATCCTTTCAATACTTGATTAAACAAATTATCTACTTCTGTTGTATTGGTTCATAATGTTATTAGTTTTAAATTTTCTATGCAGTTGTAACTGTACCTGATTGAAGCATTGTAGTTGCATCTTTATGAAAACCTAAATTGCACCAACACTAAGCATTGGAACTTAAATTGCACTAACACTAAGCATTGGAACTTAAATTTTCTGTGTTAGGAGTCCCACATTGAGTAGAATAAACTACTTGATGTAGTACTTAAGCCTTGAGGTTCTCCCACCTTCGAATGTCTTGACTCAACCTGACCAAGAGATACCCAAGAACTTGGTCCTCTGCACTTGGTTCGGCTTGAGCGACCAAAAGTTCAAATTCTTGGATGTACTCCTCAACCCCTCTGGCTTGTTTTAATGCCGCCAATCTTTCATATACTGTTCCTCGCCCATTTCATCCAAACGGCCACATCAGTGCTTCTGCGAATTCTCTCCAAGAAGGGTTCTTGGACTTCTGATGCCAGAACTAGAACCAGTGAACAGCATTACCCTACATGCTGATGAACGCCAATTTTAGCTTATCTGAAGGTTCAATCTTCTGTATTTCAAAGAATTTTTCTGCTCTCGCCAACCATCCAAGTGGGTCATTACTCATTACCTTCAAAAGCAGGTCATTCAACCGTCATGACCCAAGGATGAAGAGGAAAATTTTCTTCTTCCTCAGATTCTCCAATCTCCTCTTCTTCCGCCGATTTCTCATTTTTATTCACAGGATTGTCCTCCTCATCAGATAATGACTTCTTGTTTTTCATCTGTAACAGCAAATCTTTGATGTAGTTCATATCTGTCTTGAATTCCGCCAGTTGTTGTCCTTGCTCACTGACAGCTTTCTCCAATGCTCCAACCCGATTTTCCATTGCGATTGGTGATGGCAGGTCGGACCAACTTGTTAGGAACTTCTTTCCAAATTAGGAAAAATGGAACCCACAAGGGAAAAATAGCACACAACAGGGAAAAACTGGAATAGCTTTCTTATTGCTGAAAGAGAGAGAACAAACCAAGAGCAAAGGTATACGAGTATACCTCCAAATGAGCTTTCTCCTTTTACACTGGCAGTAGCCCAGTAACTGTATATTTCAAATCCTGTCCTTTTACTAAAGAGAGGACTCTTATTTATTGGACTTACAATTCTCCAAATAACAGAACTAACTAACTCTCCTATCCCTCTAAGTGTTTTTTACAACTTTTTGACCCTTTCCTTTACCTATGATAAAGCTGCAAACCCAAACCCTTTCCTGCTACAGTTTGTTGCTTGGACTCAGTCCTAACACTATTAGATTCCATTCTTTCAATGCTTAGATTAAACAAATTATCTACTTTTGCTTTGTATCTTTTTCTGTCTAAGTGGCAAGTGGCAACAACTCAATTTTCGTGCTCATCCCTGTGCTTCTGTAGAGAACATGTTTTTTTTTGTCAAATAGATTATGTATTGCATGAATCCATGAATTCTTATTAAAATTTTCAGAGTGATCCATGCACATATATGAAGTTAGTCATCACTTTAGAAGAAAGCTCATATGTTATTAAATTCTTTCTTTAATGAATTATAGTGCTGGAAAAATATTGGATTGGATGTGAAATTCATAAACCTGATTTATTTCTCTTGCTCCTTGCTAGAAATTTCTTCTTTTTTAACAAAGAATTTATTGAGATAGAGGAGAAAGTTACAAATTCAATTGCAAGAGGGTAAGAAATCTTCAGTTTATCCCCCCTCCCTTTCCCTCTATAGTTTGTTATAGGTTAAACTGGGGCATGTTGTCCTCCAATAATCCTTGAGCACTTGATTGTTTGCAAACAGATTGACACCGATGATGATATTGACATTAACAGAATGTTATGTGATTTGGATTTTGATTTTTTAGATATTGTTAACTCTATTGATTTGGTAGTTCAATAGAGAACAATAGAAAACAATTTAAACTGAACATTTCTTTTATGTCGCAGGGACATATTTGCTACTGAAGAGATGTCTCCTGCTTCCAAATCTAAGTCTAAAGACAAAAAGGCTGGCAAGGAAGCTCAAAAGTCTTCTGCCAAGTCTTCAGGATCTGGTAATGCCGTGGCTGGTGTACCAGCTAGTGCATACAATCCTTTATCGGGAACATTCCATACTTTGGAGATGTCACCAACATCTACTTCCCAAGTACATTCTAATGGTCGTTTTCGGAACATAGATGAGACGGATGAACATCCTGCAGGCTCAGTGGTAGCTGGTGTGGAGTATGATTCTGTTTCTAACAATGGTAGTTGGTCTGGTGATTCAGAGGACCATAAAGATAAAGCTTCTAATCCTCCTGCTCGACTAGAAGCAGTACCAGGAGCTGATAATGACAAACGAGAGAAAATCCGACAGAAGAATGAAAAGAAGCATCAACGACAGAAGGAAAGGCGGGCACAAGAGTTGCATGATCGCTGCACTGGATATATTATGTCAAGGAAACTTGAGGCACTTGCTCAACAGCTTGTGGCAATGGGGTTTTCTCATGAGCGTGCAACTGTAGCATTGATACTGAATGAAGGAAGGGTGGAGGAATCAGTAGCATGGCTGTTTGAAGGTGGTGAAGAAGCAGATAATCATAAAGATACAAATATAGGTGGGGGTAATTTGAAAATTGATATATCAGAAGAACTTGCTCGAATTGCAGATCTAGAAATCAGGTACAATTGCTCAAAACAGGAGGTTGAAAGAGCAGTTGTTGCTTGTGAGGGTGATCTTGATAAGGCTGCTGAGTCTTTGAGAGAATTGAAGCTGGATCGACCATCTGGTCCACCAAAGCCAGAGGAAATTGGTGATCTTTCTTCCCTTAGCAGTAAGCAGTCAGGAGCTGTGAATCAGAATGCTAGGCCACAGACAAAACCCATACTTTCTCCAAATCAACCCAAAAAAGATGAAAAGGATTTTAACTATGCAAAGCAAGCAGTTATTCTAGGAGGATCTATGGAATCCAGCAACAGACTTGTGCAGCCTCTTAAGAGAATCTTACCCAAGCCCGAATGGGCAAAGCCTCAACAAGCTGCTGTACCAGCTGACAAGAGGTGGCCAGGTGCAGGATCTAATCCTTCGGTTTCATATTCATTGGCTTCACCATTGCAAGTGTCACCCACATCTGCTAAGACAGAAGCTTCTTATATGGCTGCAGGAGGTGATTATAAGAGCCTTCAACCTGGATCAGCTAGGGAGCCAGTAATTGTGATGCAGCGACCTCAAACTGTAAATGCAAAGCAGATTCCAGCTGCCAGCATGAGTTCATCTCCTCCCGGAGTGGCTGCCAGTTGGTATCCAACTAATAGTATTGAAGTCATGAGGTCCAATGGCTTTATATCTCATCCTCCTAGTACTAGAAGCCTCAGTTCAAACTATTTCAGTTCTAATCAACTGTACCACCAACTTCAATGTCAACCGCCTCAGCAGTTTGTGGCTGGCAACAGCAGTTCAGTAGATCTCCTAGCAACTAATCAAGGGAATAGCTTATGGAATAAAACAGCTGCATCTCCAAGTCTTGCTGCCGCTTCTTCTCTTGGACTCTTTTCCAGGCTAGGATCGGCAGCTACATCAGGGGCAACTTCTCCAGTAGACTGGAGCACTGGTGGGACAATGCAATTTGATTATACCAACATAGACTGGTCCTTGGATAGAGGTTTATCTCCCCCACGGTCTAATGCATTATTGTTTGGGCTTTCTCCTTTTACAAAGAGTAGTAGTACTCTATATGGCTCAAATGCTTCTGGGACGGTTGCTCAGACGACAGTTAGATCATTACCCTCTAATGGTAGCATGGTTCCTTTGCCTGGATTGCAAAATGGTGTAGTATCGTCTGCTGAAACATCAGGTTCTCGGGATTGGAGTTCTCCATTTGAAGGGAAAGACCTTTTTAGTTTACCAAGACAGTTTGTTTCTTCTCCTTCTCTGTAGAGTCGAGGGGAGAAATCAAATGAATAAAAAAGACCAAAAAATGTGTGGATTTGATGTTTGTTCTTATGATGCTATAGTTGATGTGATGTTGGTGGTAAGCTTTCTCATACCATTTCACATGCATGCACAGTAGACTACCCCATCACTTGCTGTAACATGCACAATTCACTTCCATACACTAAGTACACACTATATAAACTGGGTAGAGCCGTGGAATGTCTGATAGAATCCAAATATGCGATGGCTCTGCTCAGTTCTCGTGACAGTTTTGTGGCAGTGTTACATTTTGAAAGTACAGGGGCTATATTTTTATTAAATGAGTTTGAAAGTTGATCAAGTCACGTGATGCTTTTAATAAAGGAGCGCTAGCAAACAATATACTAACACTACTACTGATTAAAATTTACTAAAATTTATGAAATTAGTGGAAGTTTATTAAATAAGGAGTGATATTTCTTGGTACAATTTGGTGATTTTAAATAAATTCAAACCAAAAAATAGTGTTTAAAAGGTGAGATTTTATTGTTAGCACTTTTTTATTTGAATATGGAACAGATGTCCAATTTTAAGAAGTCAATTGAGACTAGCCACATTCAATCCTGCTGCTGCATTAAACTTCAATGCAACAACAGACTGAAGAGTTTTATTTCAATTGGATGCCACTTGTTATATTTTTTCGAGTTAGGGAAGCTAATAGCTATTGGTTTACTATTACTTCAAGAGCTAAGATGGACACATCCTTTTTCGTAAGTTGTTTTAATCATGAACGGAATCAAATCTTTGCCATTCACCTCAACTATAGGTTTTTGTGTTGGAAGTGAATTGTAATGGTGTGAACTTTACCTGCAACTTATGAGTTTTAATCATGAAGTTGTTATTATAAGAACTTTATCTAACCAGTCCACTATTAATCCTACAATTTTATCTACGAAAATACCTAATCAATATAATAAAAAAAACACTTGACATTCTTCCCATAATTAAATAGTTTTTCATCTGATATTATTAGTTAGAAAGAAAAAAACACTTACAATTGTCGATACAATTAGGGTGACAGAATAGAGACATTGATTTAGGTTTTACTTTGAATCTAGTTTGTTGTGTCAAGATGCCATGCCATTTTTCCTCCTGTCTTTCAAAAACTAAGTGGCCCCAAATTTCGAATTTCTCTTGTGAAGCAACAGCTGACATCTGAAATCTAACATTCCTTGGTTATCCAAGCTATTTAGCCCCTCTTTTTTTTATCTTTTTTTTTTTTTTGTGGTGACGACTTCCAATTTATTGTTCAAGCTAAGAATCATAGCCACTCAAAATGTAAAAAAAAATTAAAAAAATGGGGCATCAGGGAGACAAAGTACTCTTTGTTTTATATCAAGAATAATTTCTCACACTATACACTTATTCTAATGTAAAATTTACGAGACTTCAATTGGAATACACATTCTAATTACATTTAATGGTTTAAAATCAAATTTATCCAACTTTGAAACAGAACTTAGAAAACCTTAAACTTACAACATTATTTTTGGGTCTTTGATCAGTCCCGAGATGCATGCTACAAGACCAATTATTCGGGCATTGTAAGGACTTAGAGGCCCTGCCTTATATTTATTCATTCAATTTTCTTTCTTTAATGTTTATTGATTTCCAGCGGCAAAACTTTTTTTTCATCATTAAATGAGGCAAGAAAAAAGACAAGATAATGCAATTCTACATTACTATCTTCTTATCTTATAAGAACGTAGGTCAAACAGACTCAGAAACAACTGAAGGTGAGGCAGAAGGACTTGAAGTAGGCTCTTGGTACCACTGATTTTCCTCTCGAGTGAGAAAATAGGCATCTGCAATTGGAAAGAATGAAGGTGAGAAGTCCACATTAAAGCCAAATCCATCATAAGTTTTGCTCTATCATTCTAAAACAACCTCAATACTTTATAAAGTATTATTGATAAAAATTGGATGTATTCAGCATCTTGATAACATAAAAATCATTCAATTCTTTATTTTTTAATTAGAAGAATTATTCATTGAAAGTGCCGTTCTAATTTGTCAAAAACAGATCAAGGGGGGAACATATTTTGCTCCACCTGACTTGGTAATATGTGTGCTTATAACACAAATTAAAATTTCACTGTCAATGCTTTGAAAGATGCTGCTTTGTTCATCGTTTTTCCATTAACTAAATGCAGATGATTGTTATAACCATGGCCTTTCACGCACCATTCTTAACTTCAAAAGCCAAGTATAAGAAAATAAATTATATTTGTCAAAGAATACGGGTTTAAGAACTATAAAACACATCATTATGCACCAGCACCAACATGCAGCACTATATAAAATGTTTAATGAGACAACAGCGGCATCCTTTCGGTTAATGCTTGCTAGTGACAAACTTTTCAGCAGACTCCACCAAAAATGACATCTGGCTTACCAGAATTCACTTGCCCCACCAGAACTTCATTCAAAGGGGGCCTTTGAGTAGAACTTTGTATATTTTTCAAATTAAAATCAGCTACTGCAAGGAATTTACATTTCTAACAGATCATATTTTGCGGATCAAATGCACATAGAAACTGTGCATAATCTTGCGTAATAAAAATAAAATTAACCAATGTCAACAACTAAATTCATTTCCCACTTTCCAACAAAATTGTTGCAGCATAAGAAACACAGATTTAATAATTTTAGCTTCTGGGTTATATGGAAATAGAGCTTCAACATATCAGAGACATGGATGTAGTTTTCAACCTTTCAAGGTTAATTTATTGAAGCTTACCTGATAAGAACACATCTTTGTATTCGTCATCATCATAAACAAATTGTGGAGGATCAGGAGAACCAACTCCAACAATGGTGCTTCCGCTGCATGAGAAACATTAAGACACCATATAAGATGATTGCATCTTTTAAAATCAAGACTATCACAGGAAAAAGAAAGAAGAGCAAGACCAATACTGGAGTACAGGACTACAGGACTACTACAGCATAAACAATCATTCAGAACAGGAATACGTAAACCTCAGTTTACTTTTTTTTATTACAACCTTTGAAAGAATTAGAATTATAAAGGAATAAATTCAATCATTCAGACTATATGGGTATTTCGGGAAAATTCACTACTGAGGAAATTCATGGAAAAGAGTATAAAACTCTATCTTGCTACAATAAGAGAGATGCTTGCTATGAACCAATAAACAGAATTGAAGGACAGAATGAAAGATAGAAAGAACAAAGAATGAATCTGTTCTTGGAGAATGAAATCTTAACAGAAAAAGAAAGAAATCTGCTTCTTTGGGTTTCCCACTTTCCCTTCCTCAAAAGACAGTTGCAACCTATAAAGCATAGACTCAAACATGGACATGAACAATCCAACAGGGCTAATGCCCAAAATGTAAGACACCAGGACATTGCACACACACATGCATGAGAAAGTCCAGTGATAAACATGACAAAAGATCTAGGTTGATAATCAAGATTTCTATATCCACCTTCTTCCAATGATATGGGCCTAACAAATATTAAGAGGAAATGGCGTCATTTTGGGTAAGAACTTTTTCTCTTTACCAAAAAATTACAAAACAAACGAGTTATATCATTCTAAAATGGCATATTCACCTTTTCAAACAAATTGGGAAGCTTAACATTTTTTTAATGATAACGACGAGCCACAAAAAAATTACCAAGAGACATTATTTATATTATTTTATATTATGTTTAATCTGACTTTTCTAAATGTTTATCCGTTTTAATAATACTAGTGTCCTTGAAGTGTCTAGCCATATAGAGGTATTGGTGTCGGAAGTGTGTCCAAAACATTCCAACACTTCAATTCGGAGGAATATTTGTGCTTTACACTTTTTACAAATTGCTCTAACTGCTAATACTAACCATTTTGTTTGTCTTCCCTTTATTATTAGCAAATACCTTAGACAATGTCAAAGGTCCTGAACCTGAACTTTGAAGAATTTTAAATTTACAGTTTTAAATTAAAACCATGACTATCATATGAAGTATTTCTACTTCTTTTTGGCTCTACTGTGTTTGATTAACTTTGGAAAATATGCATAATTTTTCTTGATAAAAGAAGAAATTCATTATAACAAAAAGAAGAAAATCACAAGGGTCTTTAGAGGATAAGGATTCCCTTCAATTAAAAAGGAAAATGAAAGTAACAATAAAAAAATACAAAAAATCAACGGTGCTATGCTTCCCAACCTGTCAGCATAAATTGAAACTTGACATAAAGTTTAGTCTATTTACTTCTACCAAACCACTAAAGCTAGTCTCATAATATTGGTTCTGTTAAATATATGATTTGATATGATTGAAAGTAAATAGGAAAATTGGGTATATCTGAACAGATATGTAAGATTTCATTAGAATTTTACAAACTAATAAAGTAATAATGCTAGAGAATATTCATCTTTCCAATTTCAGTCTTTTCTAACATCGCAGGGAATCTCCATCAAACTTCTTGTGCTCACACCACAACAAAATGGTGTTGTGAAACGGAAAAATCGTCACCTAGTTGAAACAGCTCGTACTTCTTACTGCATGTCACTTGATCAATGCATGCCCTCGTCCATCCTCAACAATCAGATCACGTACTCTATTTGGTACCCACAACAGAACCTCTACTCTGTTCTTCTTCGTGTCTTTGGTTGTACCTATTTTGTTCATGATCTTTTCCTAGGTAAAGATAAACTCTCTTTGCTAAGTCTCTTAAGTGTATTTTTCTTGGTTACTCTCACCTACAAAAAGGATGTCGTTGCTCTTGTCCGAAACTTCAACAGTATCTTGTTTATGCTAATGTCATCTACTTTGAGTCTACTCCACTCTTCTCTGAGAGCGTTGTTAGTCATGCAATGCTGGCTGATCAACTTGTTCCCACTCTTGCTGTTGTCACTGCTCCACCACTATTAATTGTTTATCGGTGAAGGCCACAACATCCACCGGTGATTCAGTATACCAATTCCCTAGCATCATCTCTTGCTCCAACCAACCCTCCAACAACGCCTTCTACACCTGAACTTCCCATTGCCCTATGCAAAGGTATTCGGTCCACTCACAATTCTAACCCTTTATATGCTTGTACTCTTCATTGTCACCAATTATCTCCTTTGTGTTTTCCATTTATCTCCTCTTTCGATTCTGTGTCTATTCCTAAGCCTACAGGTGAAGAAATGGCTGATTTGGCGATGTTGGATGAAATGGCTACTTTACAGACTAGTGGCACATGGGAGTTGGTTCATTTGCCTCCAGAAAAGACTAGTGTTGGTTGTCACTGGGTGTGTACAATGAAGTTTGCACCGGAAGGTTGTATTGATCGGTTCAAAGCCCGATTGGTGGCTAAGGGCTATGCTCAAATCTTTGGCCTTGACTATGGGTATACCCTTTCCCCTGTGACCAAGATTACTACTGTCCATTTGTTTCTTGCTATGGCTGTTATTCGTCATTGGCCACATCACCAATTGGATATTAAAAATGCCTTCCTACATGGGGAGCTACAAGAAGAGGTCTACATGGATCAGTCCCTAGGTTTTATTGCTTCTAGTGGATCTCATCTAGTTTGTCATCTTCGACGCTCGTTTTATGGTCTAAAGCAGTTTCCCCATGCTTGGTTTGGCTGTTTCAGCTCAACCCTAATTCAGTTTGGTATGACCCGCTGTGAAGCTGGCCACTCTGTTTTCTTCCTTCATTCTTCATTTGGCTTGTGCATTTACTTGGTGGTCTATGTCAATGATACTGTCATTACTGGTGATGACTCTGATGGTATCTGCCGACTCAAATCTCACCTTTAAAGTCAATTTCAGATGAAGGATCTTGGTTTGCTCAAATATTTCTTGGGGATTGAGGTTGCTCAAACCACTTCGGGTATTGTCATTTCCCAGAGGAAATATGCTCTTGACATTCTCACCGAGACTGATATGCTTGACTGTTGTCCATGTGACGCTCCTATGGATCCTAACCTCAAGCTTCTTCCAGGAGGAACCATTGGAAGAGCCGGAAAGATATCGTAGACTCATTGGCAGACTCAATTATCTCACTATCACCAGGCCAAACATTGCATTTTCCGTAAGTGTAGTAAGTCAATTCCTCAATGCCCCTTGTGATAGTCATTGGCACGCTATCATGCGCATCCTTTGATATATCAAGAATGCATCGAGCCACGGACTATTATATGAGGACAAAGGCAATTCCAAAATTGTCTGTTATTCTAATGCTGATTGGGTAGGATCACCATCAGACAAAAGATCTACCTTTGACTATTGTGTTCTTATTGGAGGTAACTTGATTTCATGGAGAAGCAAGAAGCAGAATACAATTGCTAGATCCAATGCTGAAGTTGAATACCGTGCCATGGCAGCAACTGCAAGTGAAATTACATGGCTACAACAACTTCTCCAGCAACTCCAATTTGGAGACACCCAAGGCATGAAGCTTATCTGTCTTCCATGAACGGACTAAACACATAGAGATAGATTGTCATTTTGTGAGAGACAAAGTACTCAGAAGAAATCACCATTGACTTTGTCAACTCTAGCGACCAATTGGCGGATGTGTTCATTAAATCTCTCAAGCGGTCTCACATTGATTATATTTGTAACAAGCTTAGTATATGACATATATGCTCCAGCTTGAGGGGGAATGTTAAATATATGATTTGATATGATTGAATGTAAATAGGGAAATTGGGTATATCAGAACAGATATGTAGGGATTTCATTATCCTTTGTTTCCTTAATTATCTTGTACCTATAATTATAAATAAACTAGTATGTGTATGATAACATCACACAACTTCTGTAAACACTTCTATAGGTTCAAGGGCATAGGGCACAAATAATATTCATTGAAAAGGCCAAACAATATTCCACAAAAACAACAGCAGAACAATGTAAGAACAGACGAGGAACTTATTCCACAAAAACATACTAAAGTAAATTCTCATATCATGAGTAAGTTGTTTTTTGAGGTCCACCTTCATACAAATTTCAGTCAACTTGAATCTAATGCAACCATTAGATTTTCAAATCAGAAATGATGACTTGTATTATTCAGAAGGTTTTCTGTGAAAGAAAGGACTACAAGAAATTTAGCATTATTCTCTAAATTGTTCAATCAATATAGTTCAAGATTACAGAGAACTCATCACCAGTTCCACGAAGCAGATGTACAGAAAGGTATATCCACAATCCACATTAAAGGCAATCGCTTGTACAACCATCAATGAGATGATGCAATTAAAATTATTGTATTTTTTAGGGGAAAAAAAGTTCAATGATGTTTGATAACACTGGCAAATCACGGATAAAGAAAATAGAAGAAAACAGAGTCAAACACCAAGAACAAAGAGTAAATCACTGAGAATCTTTATTGCTTATAGAAGAACTCCGAACAGAGAATTACAACTAAAAAAGGTTCAACTGAATCCCAATTCAGTTGAACTTCAGTACCCAACTCTACTGAATCCCAATTCAGTTAGTCCCAAATCCCAATATGCCAAAAAAAACCCTTTACCATCAGTTAGAGCTCTTATTTATAGTAATCTTCAACTAACAGAATTTAGTTAGTTATTCCTAACAGAATTCGATTAGTTATTCCTATTACTGTCAGGTTGGCGCCTAACATACACTTTGGTAACAAGAGGTTTAGGCATTCTCTTAACCCTATCAATACTCCCCCCCAAAAGAACCATCTTGTCCTCAAGGGGAAATTGAGGAAAAACCTCTAAAATCTGAGTAGTTGACTCCCAAGAGTTCTCACAAGCTGGTAATTGGTCCCATTGAACCAAAACTTCCAAATTTCCCCAAGCATCCTCTCCATTGAAGAATTTCAGCCGGCTGAACTTGTAGTTCCATTTCTTTAGAAAGTAAAGGAGGCAGTGGTTGAGGGTGTTGAAGAGGCTTGAGTGACTTTTTCAGCAAAGATACATGAAATACAGGGTGAATTTTTAGCATGAGTAGGGAGCTCCAACTTGTATCCTACAGGACCAACTTGTAAGGCTGAAGCTTCAAAAATACCCAATCACCTACTTCAAAATCAATCTGTCTTCTGTGTTTATTAGCTTGTGCTTTCATCAGATTCTGGGCCTTTAAAAGATTCTGCTTTAACTCTTGTAAGACCACATCTCTGGCTACCAGCAACTGATTTACTGCGTCAATCTTGGAAGTAAAAGTGCACCCTTTAATCAAAGTAGGAGGATCTCTTCCATATAAAGCCTTGAATGGTGTCATGCCAGCAGAAATATTGAAAGTAGTATTGAACCAAAATTCTGTCCAAGATAACCAATCAACCCACTGTTTTGGCTTTGGACCCACAAAACATCTGAGATAAGTTTCCAAACTCCTATTAACCACTTCTGTTTGTCCATCGGTTTGAGGATGGTATGTAGTGCTATACTTCAATTGTGTTCCTACTAATCTGAACAATTCCAGCCAAAATTGACTGAGAAAAACTGATCTCTATCTGAAACTATAGAAGCGGGAAAACCATAGCCACATCCTTAGCAGAAAAAGGATGACTTAGAGCATAAAAATGAGCATATTTCATTAACCTGTCTACTACACAAAGATAGTGTCCTTTCCCCTGGATTTTGTCAAACCTGAAATGAAATACATGGAGATATCTTGCCACACTTGAGTTGGTATCGGCAGTGGCTGTAAAAGACCTCCAGGAGCCAAAGTCGAATGCTTGTATATCTGGCAAACATCGCAAGCCTTCACATACTGTTTCACATAATTCCTGATGCCCTCCCAATAAAAAATACTAGATACCCTTTTGAAAGTTCTGAAGAAACCGGAGTGGCCCCCAGCAACACTATCATGGCATTCAGCCAGAATAAGAGGAATTCTATTTGAAGATTTTGACAATACTAATCTTCTTTTGTACAATAAGCTCCCAACTTGAAACTGGAATCCAGGGTGAGAATTAGGATCCCCAACCAGATCCTAAATAACCTTCTGTCATTTTCGTTCCTGTTGCACTTCTTGAAACCAATCCTCAGAATTAGCTAACTGTATTACAGAAACAGCATACATAGCCTTTCTGGAGAAAGCATCGGCGACTGGATTTTCTTTGCCTAGCTTGAATTGGATCTCAAAATCTAATCCAACGAGCTTCACAGCCCACTTAAACTGCTCCTCAGTAAAGAGCCTCTGGTCTGTGAGGAATTTCAAACTCCTTTGATCAGTCTTGATAAGAAAGTGTCTCCCCATAAGATAGTGTTTCCATTTTTGTACAGCTTGCACAACTGCCATCAACTCCCTTTCATAGACTGACTCCAGCTGTGCTCGAGGAGAGAGTCCTTTGTTCCAAAAAGCCAAAGGCCTGCCCTCTTGCATAAGAAAAGCCCCTACTCCTTTACTAGAAGCATCTGTCTCCAGAACAAAGGTTTTTGAAAAATCAGGAACTGCTAATAAAGGCAAACTGACCATGGCAGATTTTAAAGTTTCAAAAGCTAGAGTAACTTCTGGTGTCCATACAAAGCTATCCTTTTTCAGTAATTCAGTCAAAGGCTTTGCTATTTTACCATAGCCTTGGAAAAATCTTCTATAGTAGCCTGTCAGTCCTAAAAACCCCCTCAAACTCTTCAAATCTTTAGGAACTGGCCAGGAACTCATTGCTGCCACCTTGGATTTATCTGTTGCCACCCTTGAAAAGTTGATAGAGCATTGGTAAGACCAAAAGGCATGACCACAAACTCATAGAGCCCCTCATGTGTCCTAAAGGCTGTTTTCTCAATATCTGAATCTTTCATTCTGATTTGGTGATATCCAGCCTTCAAATCCAATTTAGTGAAGATAGTAGCTCCACCAATTTCATCCAAAAGCTCCTCTATTATTGGAATTGGAAATTTATTAGGTATGGTTATCTTGTTTAAAGCTCGATAATCCACACAAAATTTCCAGCCCCTATCTTTCTTTTTGACTAAGATAATAGGGCTAGAATAAGGACTGATGCTAGGCCTTATGACCCCTAATTCCATCATTTCCCTAACCATCCTTTCTATCTCATTTTTCTGATAATGAGGATACTTATAAGGCCTCAGATTGGGAGTAGAAGCACCTTCTGTTAATTGGATGGCATGATCATGTCTCCTTATTGGAGGTAACCCTTGAGGATCAGCAAAAACATCCTCAAATTCTGCTAACAAATCCAGAACAGCTGCAGGAATTTCCACTTTTTCAGTGGCAGCCTCAGTAGAAGATTCACAATGAATCATTAATCCTTCTCCTTCCTCCTTTAGAATCTGCATCAAAGCCCCTAAAGGAAGTGCAGTTCTTGTCAATGCAGGATTTCCAGAAATCTTAATCAATTTGCCTCCCTGTTTGACAATAAGTTCCAGCTTGCCAAAATCAGCCTTGATTTCCCCCAAACCAGCTAACCAATCCAACCTCAAAACAATATCCACCCCTTTCAAAGTAAACAAATAGAAATCCTATTCAATTTCTAGTTGCTGCAATTGGAACTTTAATTTGGGACACTTTCCTTTGCACCTCACTTTATGGCCATCTCCCACCTCCACAAGGTATGAAGGAGTATCTTGAACTCTCAAGTTCAGTTTATCCACCAATTCTGTAGCTATAAAATTGTGGGAAGCCCCACAATCCAACAATATCACAATAGAATGGCCCTGTAATAAACCCTCCACTTTCCAGGATTTTGAAGTGGTAAATCCAGACATAGAGCATAATGATAATTGCAAGGATTTAAAAGTTTGCAAACTGTCTTCTTGTTCCTCTTCCTCTACCTCTTCTTCTTCTACTTCTAGAATTATCATTCTGACTTGCCTATTTTTGCATCTGTGTTCTCTAGTAAATGGCTCATCACATCTAAAACATAGTTCCTTTTCTCTTTTCTCCCTCATTTCTGCCCTAGTTAAATGCTTAAATTCCACACTCCTATTCCTCCCACTTTCTACAATTTGGCTTTGCCCTGTACCACTCCCTGTACTACTCACAACAGAAACTTCATTCTTCTTATCATTTCCCAATTTAGACTCCAGAGTAACAGTTTTAGTGTAGGGACTGCTTCTAGAATAACTAGAAGTTCTAGCATAGCCATAACTATTCCCCTTATTAAGCAACACATTCTTTTGTTCTATCAATAAAGCTTTTTGAATGATTTCTGATAAGGAATGTAAATCATACAATTTTACCTCTGCTTGCAACTCTTCCTTAAGGCCATTCAGAAAAATTCCTCCAACGAATTCTTGATCAATAGTCCTCAATGCTCCCACATACTTCTCAAAATCTTCCACAAATTCATCCACAGTGCCTGTTTGCTTGAGAGATAACAATTGTTCAAACGGATTTTGAATCATGGAAGGTTGAAATCTCCTCACAACAGCAAGTTTGAACCTCTCCCAATTTGGATTTGGATTGCACCTCTCCCACCATTGATACCAACTCAAAGCTTTTCCCTCCAAAGTCATCACTGTCGTTTGCATCTTTTCATCTTCCGTGACATCTTTCAACAGAAAATATCTCTCCAATTGATGCGTCCAGCCAAATGCACTTCTCCAGCAAAAATCGGAATCTCCAGCTTGTGCCACTTCTCCCTTCGATTCGTATCCTCAAGATGACCACCACTGCTGCCGATTCCTTCAAGAATTGGACCTCCCTCACGATCACGATCCCGATTTTGGCCAAATCGCGCGACAATCTCTGCAATTTGTTCCTCGTGTTTCTTCGCCAGAGCTTCAGCAAGCTCCAATCGAATCCTCATCTCCTCACGCTCTTGCTCCCAATCTTTAGAGTTTCGAGCCATACTCCTGGTCTTCATACGCAGCGTCTGGAATCGCGGATCTCAGGGCACCAGATCGGTGCTCTGATACCAGTGATAACACTGACAAATCACGGATAAAGAAAATAGAAGAAAACAGAGCCAAACACCAAGAACAAAGAGTAAATCACTGAGAATCTTTATTGCTTATAGAAGAACTCAGAACAGAGAAGTACAACTGAAAAAGGTTCAACTGAATCCCAATTCAGTTGAACTTCTGTACCCAACTCTACTGACTCCCAATTCAGTTAGTCCCAAATCCCAATATGACAAAAAAAAACCATTTACCATCAGTTAGAGCTCTTATTTATAGTACTCTTTAACTAACAGAATTCAGTTAGTTATTCCTAACAGAATTCGGTTAGTTATTCTTATTACTGCCAGACTGGCGCCTAACATACACTTTGGTAACAAGAGGTTTAGGCATTCTCTTAACCCTATCAATGTTAGACATCAACTTGAGTTAAAAAGAAAGATACAATTTTATAACAATTTTACAAATGGTTTGAACTAATCAGATCTCTTGTCATTTGAATCAGGCTAAAGACAGACCCTGAAATCCCGTCTTACTAGCAGAACGTAAGAAAAGAAGTTTATGGAACTGAGACTTGTTCTGTAGATGATATATCAAAGGCTAAACCATTGCAGAACAGACTCAAATTTCACTAAGTTATGACTATGTTTTAGAAACACACTATCTCTAATGTGTTTCCAGTGCTTAGTTACTTGCTACCTTGAGATTATTGTTACTTATGTTTATTGTTTTAGTTTTTATTTTTCTCTGATTTAATTCTATTTTTCTATTCCACATCAATCCAGACACCGATACTTATTTGTTGAGCAACATCAACATAATGTGTTTTCTATTAGCTTAAAATTCTACAGGTATTTTCTCAACACAACCAGAAAGCAGTTACATATTAGTCCCCATTGAAGTTTTAATAATATCTTTCCAAAAGGCTACTTCAGTAACTTGCTTTGGATCTGGGTTCTCTTATAGTTTATATGGTTTTATGGACAAAGAGAAAGTACATGTTTTAAGAGTTCTGGTAAATAAACATTGATAAGCAAGTGGGGTGGCTCATGGTTTTAGGTGGTCAACAATATCCAAACATCATGCCGCAGTGGTCAGATTTTTGGACAATTACTTAACAAGTGCTAATTTCTATAAAGTTATTATCTGAGTTTCTCTTTTGGGCCCTCTCCCACCGTAGCATTTGCATTTAATGTTTCTGCATGCCTCTGCAGCATTATTTGTTTCTTAAGAAGTATTGTTGGATAGATGGTTGTGTTAACCTGATCATGTGACACAAACAAAAGACGAAAAGAATTAATAGCAGGACACAATATGTCAATAAGATGGTAGTCTAAATTGGTGATTATCTAAAAATTCTCATTACTGATATCCCTCAATATTTGACAGCTCACTTGAACTATTTTATCAATTTATAATCAAATGGCTTACATTTCCTGGATGACCTAACCGCTCATGTACTAAGTTTACATTACACATGCTTAAGGATATAATCATATAGTGTTAAATAATTGTCTTCATACAGGGTAAGGTAATTAAACAACATTAGCATTATATCAGGTTAATAGCACTGCAATTTGGGTTATGTTTAGTCCTGCATTGCTAAGCATCAGCAGAAACCTGCAAATTGAGAAAGAAGACAGACACACACTACAAATATAGATATTAACATATATAAATATATACCCACAAGGGGTTGGGCACAGTGGTAAGTGAACTGTGCTCCAGGAGAGGACAACAGTTAGAGCCATGATACTACTTGTGGCAGAAGGTATTAGTCTCACACCCAAAGGGAGTCGGGAAACCAACACATAATATGTTTGTGCCTGGGAGCTCTAGCAAGTATATATGACTTGCACGGAAATGCCAGTGTAAATATTAAAGAATAATAGGTTTTCCAGTGTATTCACCTTCCTGACATAAAAACAGCATCATATTCTCCACGACCAGCTGCACTAATTCGCTGCTTCAGTCTTTTGAGAGAGGGGAGAACTTCAAATGCTGGAGGTTCTGCAGACAAAAAAAAGGAGGAAAACATGAAAAGAAAATTAAAAGTCAAATGCATCAGAACAGTCCCAAGTTCAATAGTATTCTGATGTTTGTACATGAGCATCAGGATCAAACAAATATAACAATGTCAATGATAGGAAGGATTGATTTGCAAGACATTGACACGGTCAATATTTCAGTAAGTTGTAAATACAATTATATAATGAGAATAGAATAGTAAATTTCAGTTCTGCTAGATTACCTTCAAGCTAAACACCTCATAGAATTATGTGCGATGTGCATTCAAGAAGATCAAATCAAACCGAACATAAAAAAAGAATGATACACAGCTAGAAGCATACCTAAATCATTAATACAAACATCTTGTGAGATGCCAATCTTTGAGATCTTCTCCAGCAATGTTAAAGGTTCAACATTACTAGTCTGGTCCAAACATAGACGCTGTATCATTGGAAGTTGTTAAATTTGTGACTATAAAAGAGGGAGGGGGAAGTATGGTTTCATTACTACTCCGAAAAGTCAAATACCTTGTAGACTTCGGCAGTTGAACATGCTTCTGGGGGCTTTATGAGAACCATTGGAACATCTAGAGATACTGGTGGAGGAATATTCTGAACAACCTGCATAAGTGAAAGAAATTTTTTTGAATAAAATATATTGATTGGGAAATCATATTGAATATAAGTTTAGCTGCCTGCAAAAGGTTAAAAGGGATATTTAGGAACAGACAAATCCCTTCCCATCCATGACAAAATGATCCAATGTCCGTACTAAATTATTAAAGGTTTCAGGAATAAAGATCAATCTAGATTATCTTAACTAACAATTGTAAAGGTTGGGTCCACTTGGTGTGTGTTGGTGGTTGATATTTAATCGGTAGAGAATGACTATCAAAATTTAGTACCATGACTCCTTAAGTAGTATTGCAGGACAGTGACATAGCTCTTCACAATTATAGTAACTAATAGAGTTGTAAGATATTATCAATTGGTGCCACACATTGCAAATCCACACAGCAAGATATAACAATATATAAAACATAAACATCTTGCGGTTTTTCTCAAATCTGACTTTGAGAAAGGAAGGTACCTAATGTTTGGACTAACCTCTCCTCGACCAGTGCAATAGGCTGCTCCCTGAGAGAAAAAGAAGGGAATATCTGATCCAATCTCACTTGACCATTCTTGGAGTTCTTTCTCAGAGGCAGGACAGCCACTAAATTGATTGGCTGCCCATAGTGTAGTTGCAGCGTTGCTACTTCCACCGCCAAGCCCTGCCCCAGTAGGCACCCGTTTATCAAGATGAATCTGAAAACAACATCAATATACACGATACACATTAAATCTCGTGGTAAGTTGAATTCCAAGAAAAATTAAGAAGCATGCAGTATTTAATTCAAAATAATAAAAATCACAAAGAAATTAATCACTGTTAATTCATACCCAAAAGTACTTGTCACTGCCAGTCTTCTTCCTGTAAAGATTAAGCGCCTTAATAATCTGTTAAAAGAGAATTTCCACAAAACATTCTGTGAAGTCTGAACAAATAAATGACCAGAAGAAGAAAAGGGTGAGAAGGAAAAACAGTAGTACCAAATTTCTATCATCAAGGGGCACCCCAGACACGTTGGTTGACAGGCTATCCTTGGTTTTTGAAGGTGACAAAGAGAACTTAATTATGTCACCTAGACTTATCACCTAAAGACTCAAAAGATGCAAGTAAGACACTCTCAAGAATACATATACCATATTAAAAGGTAAATGTAATGAAAGAGCATTGAATCATTTACCAAATTGCAATCACAACTTACATGAAAAAGGGATGCCAAATCATGATACCCATCTTCCCTCTTGTTGGTTATTCTCAAGAAAACATTTATCTGCAGCAGAAGAAGGGTTGGCAATTTCAACGCAAAGCAAACAAATTTGGGTAGCCTCTTAGCAAAAGCATGGTGGAAGGTGGATTACCTTGCAAGGAGAGAACAAAGTAAGCCTTGAAAGGGGAGTTTCCCTGTCCACTTCATCAGCCAACTTGTTAATCCTTCCTTCGGGGTCATACACAATCTAATTTCACCAACCAAAAGTTACAACATTTTAAAAAATACTTATCAAAGAAACAAAATTCGATCCAAAGCACAACACAATAAGAAAATTCAAACTTTATCCCTAAACAAATGCCATTCTACACAAACAACCACACTGAAACTTCAATCCAAAGCATAACACCAAAAATCAACTAAATTCAATCCAAAGCATAACACAAAAAAAATTCAAACCTTATGCCTAAACAAGTGCCATTCTACAGAAACCACCACACCGAAACTTCAATACATCCAAAGCATAACAAAAAAAAAAAAAAACAAAAAAGAGGAGGCAAATATGGGACCTCTATTTGTCTCCTGGAAGTGTTGGAATCAGAAACCATGGCTCTGACCAAGTGGGGTCTCTGAAACCGAAGCTTTGAGTGAAAATTGGAGGGCCCATTTGGTCTGAATTGAGCTAAATGGTTGCTTCTGAAGGGGTTTTGGGAAGTGGGGAAGACGTAGTTACTGCAAAGAAAGAGAGAGGAAGCCATGGATAGGTGAAAGATTGAAACTTGAGTTCAGCTGCAGATACCTAACATGAGTACATGGAAAAATGTCAACTCATGTAATGTGCTTTTTGTTCTTCCTACCAAATATGGTCAAATTCAATTTTGCCCGTAAGAGAAAGTCTTAATATATTTTTAACAAATGTTATAAAATCAAACCGGACTGATAATTCAAACGGTGGTGAAAGCACTTTTTATGGTTTATTTGTTTAATATAAAAAAAAGTGATTGCAAAATAAAAGTGATTTAAAAAAGGTCATTTTTTAGGAAGCTAATAAGAGTTTTTCTTAAAATAAAAAACGGACAATTTCTTTAAAAAACACAATTTAAACACATTGAAAATACAAAAATTCGTTTGTTTTATTAAAAAAAGTAGAAAGATTTTAAGAAGAAAAAAAACTTAAACAAACAGGCATTTCTCTAACAAATATGAATGAATATTAATTAAGTTTATATTTTTAATATCATATAACATTTTAAATAATAAAGTTATAAATTATAAGAAACTAATATATAAAAATTATAAATTGATATGAATGAGTAAATATATGTATAATAAAATCCTTCACAAAAAAATGTGTTTTATAAGATAAATAATTAATAATAATTGAAAAAATTTATAATTACATGTAATTTTTAAATACATGTTTCTATTTATTTCAAAAATATTTTGATTAGCAGTCAAAAATAATATTTTTATTAAATTACAAAAAAAATAAAAAAAAATAAACATATTTATACCAATTTTCTACACTGGTAGGTTTGTTGGTTGACGAATAAAATTCTTTTAAACATTTATTAAACTTGTAACAGATGCAGTTAATATTTATAAAAAAAAAATATTAAATACTTCTCTTTTTGAGAGTTAAGAAAAAGTTTTAAGAAAATCTAATTAAGAAAAATTGGAATTTGATTCCACTAATGTATGCAACTAGTCCTATCAAATTTGGGGATAAGCCGCGTGATTCATTCAATTCAAGGTCTGTTTGATTTCGGCTTCTCGTGTTGAATCATTTTTTGATAAGATTTGTTTTTGGTCGTGAGTTTTTGGATTGGACTGATTTTCTGGGTTTTGTTGGTAAGCCAGCAATTGTTACATACACATCTCACTTTTGATAACATACCACCTTTTGTTTTTATTTTTTCAAAAGGACCCTTTTAATATTTGCTCCTGCCCAAGTAGATTATTCTAAACCATCGTAAGTCAAACCATTCTTCATGTCATCCATCTCCAAGATCAATTTGATGCCTCAGCCTAACCGTCATTGTTCAACATAAAAGAGCATCCTTGAGATACAGGTAAATTTCCTCTCGAGTGTTGAATACCACCAGTAAGAGAGAGAAAGGCACAAAAACACAAATTATTTGTCTTTTTTTCTCCTACCACCAGTGTTTTCTTGTTTTTTTGGGGGGATTCAATGGAGACTAAACCCAAAAAGAGAAACTACAAAGCTACAACTCAATGAGATTGAACTCCCTAAACATCCTCAAACAACAATTGATCCAAGAAAGTTGATTGTTGATTATACATAAAAAAATCCTCCTCCATACCAATGCCCCTATTGGCAATAGCATCCGCTAACCTATTAGCCTCACGATACACATGGGAAAAAAAAAAAACACTTGACAATCAGCTGACATCAATCTTCTTCTTCTTATGGCTTTTATAAAAGCCCAACCAGAAGCACATCTCTGCTTAGTCCAATTTAGACTCAAGGAAACAGCTTGAGAATCAACCTCTACCTCCAACCTCCTTATCCCTCTCTGCTTGGCAATGATGACTCCTTGATAACCCCCCACAATTCCACAATGAAGACAGAACACCTCCCTAGCTTCTTAGCAAAACCTCAACACCATCTCCCCCTATCATCTCTAATGACTCCACAACTTGCAGGCCCATTGTTGCCATGCACTGAACCATCAGAATTAAGTTTAAACCACCCAGCTTCAGGAAACTTCCATCTAATCCTAATTTCTTCTTCCCTTTTATAACTCAAACAACAATACTTGAAGCTTACACTTGATTATATTGGTTGGAGAGGTACAAAATGGTCTCCCAAGGCTTTGAAGTCTGATAAACATAGGTTGACGGACTTGCTGATTCCTCTAGAAACATAGCATGTAGCAAGCATGAGCCCAAATACTTCTCCAATTAGTTATCTGCTCATTGTTTAAAGCTTTGTTCAAATTAAGCGCCACCCAATCATGAAGGCTTGAAGTGAAGAAAGCATTTCTATGATTCCCCTTAATCAAATGATGCCACCCTTGAGAGGCTAAAGTGCAGTCCCTCGTGACATGGAGGACTGTTTCGTCTATAGAATTTCAATGGTAACACACTACTTGACCCAAACCCCATCTAGAAATCCTGTTATGAGTGGGTAATATGTTATGAGTCATTTGCCAAATAAAAACCTTGACTTTCTTTGAAGCTTTGTTCTACCAAATTGATTTCCATGCTTCTGAAAGAGCAGGGAAATTATTCCCTATAAGCCTTTGATAAGCACTAGCCACTATGAATTCTCCTTGTCTATTTCCCGGCCAAAGCCTTCTATCAAGACCAACCTTATTAGAAGGGGGTAAGATCGATGTGATAAGCTCAATAATCTCTTGAGAGAACATCTGCTGCAATAAATTTGAGTTCCAAAACCCATCATCTCCCACCAGCTCATTGACTTTGATATTCGAGAATTGCTAAGCAGTATTCAAATCAGTACTAGCCAATCTCACCCCATTGTTGAGCCATCTGTCTTCCCAAACATCCACCAGCCTACCATCTCCAATGGCCCATAGCTCACCTTCCACAAGATGAGGCCAAATCTCAGCTACAACTTTCCAAATGGGAGAATCATGTGGCTTGGCTACCAAAACATTTGCAGAGAAATCTTGTCTCGCATATTTCCCTTTAGGAACCTGACACCATAAGTTGTTCACATCATTTCTGAGAAACCACCCTAACTTCATCAAACTAGCAGAATTCTTATGCTTGAGATTTCACATAGCCACCCCTCCATAAGCTTTAGGCCGAGCCATCAAGTTCCAACCTATAGCATGCATTTTCTTTCTTCCCACTTGATCTTCCCAAATAAAAGATCTCTCATCCTTCTTAATATTGTTGATAATTCCCCATGGAATTTTATTTGTCACCATAGAGTAGATAGGCAAAGCCTCAATAACAGACTTTGCAATCATGATTCTGCCTGTAAGCGATAACTACTTGGACTTCCAACCCACAAGCTTGGAAGAAACTTTATTCACAAGACGATTAAAATCAGATTGGCGAGGAGACTCCCCTAACAAGGGAATACCCAGGTAATTCCCCAAGGAAGTAACTTCAGAAAAGCCACTCATTTGGACCAACTGTCTTCTACTACTATCACTGACATTCTTTGAAAAGAATATCCTAGTTTTCTCTTGGCTAATTTGCTGGCCTAACATCTCGCCAAACAAATGCATAGTGTCCAAAGTACATTTCATATGCTTAGTAGAAGCCTGACCACACAATAATAAGTCATCCGCAAACATGAAGTGCGAGATGAGGGGGCCCTTTCTTCCCATACAAAAAGGTTTCCAAGCTTCCACTGCTTTCAAGATAATGTGGGAGAGTTTGTTCATACCTAAAACAAAGAGGTAAGGTAATAGCAAATCACCTTTGTGCAACCCTTTATTAGGAGCAAACATGGGAGATCGCTTTCCGTTCTACGTAACATTAGTTTCCACCATTGCTATACGTCCTATAATGAGAAAAATGAGGTTCTTGAGGCAGACCCACTTCTTCAAGAACACGGTTCATGTTTGTCCATTTCGTACAATCATAAGCTTTACCTTGACCACAAAGTATCCATTCTTCCCCCTTAGATGCCTCAAACTGTGAAAGAGTTCTTATGCCACAACCACAGTCTCATGAATGCTCCAACAAGGAATAAAACCTGTCAGAAAGGGAGATCAGCTGAGGAATAAGAGGCTTAAGCATATTAACTATTGTATTTGTGAAAACCTTGTAACTCACATTACAGAGAGAGATTGGGCGAAATTGGTCGACAAATTCAGCCCTATCAACCTTGGGAATTAAGCAAACATCAGTACCATTTACATACTAAATTTCATGAGGATTCAGCCACCACCTATGAATTTCCTTGCATAAGTCAGAACCCACAACATCCCAGGCACTTCGATAGAAACCTGCAAGAAACCTGTCAGGCCTCGGAGCTTTCCAAGGCTTCATATCAAACAGAGCATGCTTTATATCATCAGGAGAAGGAAGGGCTCCAAGCAGAGTGCAACCTTTTATACTAAGGGAGGAAAAATTATAATGAGTTGCAACCCATTTTATCTTGCATATCATCATCAGCAAACAGATTTTGGTAAAAGGAGTTAACAAGCAATCGGATCTCTTGTTCACCCTCAACCTAATCCCCGGTCTAATTTCTTAGCATGTGAATTCTATTTCTCCTTCTGTGGTTTATGGTCTTGAGGTGATAGTAGCGAGTGTTTCTATCTCCATCAAGAAGCCATTTTGCACGAGAGCACTGAAACCAGCTTAATTCTTCTTGATAGAGTCAATTCAAGCTCTCCTTGAAGGGTGTGTTCTAAATTGTCCAGAAAAGGATTGAAGGGGTTTTTGTACTTTTGCTTTTGAATCCCTTCAATGCGGGCCATCAACCTTCTCTACTTAACTTTAATTTCTCCAAAGACATCTCTCTACCATTGAGACAAAATTCCTTGCAAATTAGCAATATTAGGAACAAAAGGAGCATAGTTTGCCAAGCAGAATTAATCACATCTTTAAAGGAATGATGCGTTTTCCATGCGCATTCAAAATTAAAAATAGCGTTAAAACCCCCCTACAAACCGTGAAGAGCTATAAGAAAGGGATGGTAATAAAAGAATTCCAATCTAGGCAAGACTTTAACCACTGTATTAGGAAAGAGCAACCTCCACGAGTCATTGCTCAAAGCCCTACCAAGCCTCCCAAACACTCTTTGAAAACCATTAAATTTTGGTCCTCTACAAGTGAAGTTTGGCCCAACAGCACCAAGGTCAATGAGTTTTGCTCTATTAATCCTGTTCCTGAAGATCTGACATTTCCTTTTCGACACAACTGTTCCTCCTTTCTTCTCTGCACTACAGATGATATCATTAAAATCTCCTCCAATCATGCAACTACCAGTCACGTTATCAGCTGTGTCTGCGAGAGCAGATCACAGAAGATCTCAGATGCATTTGGGCTTGCATAAAGAGGTGTGAACCACCAAAAACCACCTCCCTAAAGACTAATCTTGATATGAAGGAATTGAAAGTGCTTCTGAACCACTTCCAAATTGGCATTACTCTTTTTCCATGCAACAATAATACCTTCTGAAAACCCTTGTCCCTCCACAAAATCAAAGCCATCAAAACCCAACTGATTAAAATTCTAATGGAGCTTTCTAGGGTCACTTCTAACTTCCAAAATAGCCAAAATGTCAGGCTTATTCGCATCAACATATTTCTTACAAAACTTGAAAAAAGCTCTGTTGGCAGCACCTCTAGAGTTCGAAAAAAAAAATATTTGAACTATTATTATTCATCATCATAAACAAAATTAAAATTGGTAGCCTCCAACCCCTTCTGCAAAGGGGGTCTCCTTAACAACTTCCATATCAAAAGATCCCTGATTGAAGTTATCTTTATTCCCATCTCCTAGAACTTCAGTATGAGGAGAATGATATTCATTCAAACTTCTTCCCTGAATACCCTAGTCTAGCGACCTAGTAGAATGAAAAACATCCCCCTCACTATTTTGCTGATGAGGTTGTTGAATCAAAGGCATATTTTTCACTACCATCCCATCTTGATCCACATGAACCTTTTTCAATAATGTTCTGCTTTGCTCCTTGCCCAACCTGCATGGGTTCACTAGTATCCCCTCTTTGTGACATCTGCTGATTCTTCTTTTGATTTATCTCCTTTAGCATTTTCCACGTGAACCAATCCAGATCCCGCTACTACAACTCTATTTGTTGTCTCATTACCAACTTTATTCTCCTACTTTTGTCTCATTAATGTGCCTACCAGCTATTTGAATATTTTAGTGAAATACTTCATCAGCATTACCTTTTTCAAAAGAAGGCCCCACCTCATTACTTCTCTTGGTTTCTGTGACACCATCAACATCTTCCTCGTTGTTTAACAAAATAAACCTTTGTCCCCTACAGAAGAATATCCTCCATTATTCCTTACCTCTTTTTTCCTTCGTGGTTTCTTCACTACCATCTAAGGCCCCTCTACCATTCGATGTGACGCACCTTCTACATTGTCCCCTCTCTGTTCAACACCATGTGTTCCTTGCCATGTATTGGCTTTATCTTTATCAGGGCAACCCTCAACATAATGCCCAAACCTGCCACAAGCCAAACATAAAAAATGCAATTCCTCATACTCAGTTTTATAAAAACATTGATTTAGCTCAAAGAGACCTAGTAGGGGTTTTGTTAAGTCCACTTCAATGCATAACCTCGCATACTTCTCCCTTTCCTAGGTCATAAGTGTTTCTATCAACCCTAACAGTTTTCCCTATCCTATAACAAAAAAAAAAAAATAATAGCATTCATGAGTCAACACAAGACTTAATGTATGTTATATAAACATCTCGTTATGATATTCCAACTTGGTAAAATCACAAATATGCATCAACTTTATCACAAATAGTTGGCATATCGTAAATATACATATAAACAACACACAAGAAATTAGAATGTTCGACTGATATACTAAACACGAGCATGAATATTCATAATTTGAACGTTAGCTGACATATTATAGATTGTTATTACTTATTCAAAATTTAAAACTATCAATAGGTAGATTAAGTATTTATGTGGGCATAAATAGATGTCAAGTATGTACTCTAAAACACAAATTTTTAACTGACATATGATATTGACATTGTCGATCGACATATTACATGTTATGAGATTCAAAGTTATCGACGTGTTGCATCTCTTACAAATACATATTAAACATCGGTCATCAACTAACATATCAAGTCCTATACAAGTACGCATCAATATATTTAGAAGTATAATTATTGACCAACATATCAAATATTCTACAAATGCATATTGGTAGGTGCCAATTATCGACTGACACATTAAATATTTGGAAGCTCAAGTTATTGAATGACATATTGCTGAAGTTAATTAACTTCAACTTGAAATGAAAATTAAGGCTTTCAAGTCTAATTGTGGTGGTGAATATTATGGCAAATATGAATATGATAGATCGAGAGAACAACGTCCATGGTCTTTGTGTTCTTCATCAAAGAGTAAGGAATTGTTCCGTAATACACTAAGTCGGGAAAACCTAGCATGAATGGTGTAGCAAAACAAAGAAATCAAACTCTTAAGGATATGGTAAGAAGTATGATTAGTCATTCTTCTTTGCTGGAGTCACTTTTGGAAGAAGCTGTAAAGACCGTTGTTTACATCCTTAATAGGGTGCCAAGTAAAGTAGTTAACAAAATCTCTTATGAACTTTGGACTAAAAAAAAGCCAAACATTAAAAACTTGCACATTTGGGATTGTCCAGCTAAGGCACGACCTTATAGGCCACATGAAAGAAGGTTGGACTCAAGAACAATTAGTTGTTATTTTGTTGGCTATGACGAATGCTCTCGAGGCTATAAGTTTTATAATCCCACTTCAAGATCCTTTTTGAAGATGGGAAATGCAAGATTTCTTGAGGAAGTTGAGTTTGGGAAGGAAAAGAACATAAGGAATGTTGTCTTTGAGGAAGAACTTGTTATTGATATTGATCAAGTCCTCATACTTATTGTTGTTCAAGACACAACTCCAGTAATAGAAAAATAATGTTCAAACAATTGTTGATGACATTGTTCCAGAACAAGACAATAATGAGGTTCTCCCTCAAATACCTGTAGAGCAACCTTAACAACCTCAAGGAGTTCCATTAACGAGATCCATTAGAGAAAGGAGAAATATAATCTCAAATGATGATATTATCTTTCTCCAAGAACATGAGGATGACATTGGTTTAACAGAGAAAGATCCAATCAACTTCTTTACGCACAATTCTAACTCTAAAAAATGGATGGATGTCATGAAGCATGAGATGAAGTCCATGCAAGTCAATGACGTTTGGGATCTTGTTAAATTGCTTGAAGGCATAGTTTTAAGACCTGGCCAGTCCGGCCGCAACTCGGTGGCTGGACCGGGTCAAGTCTGTTGCTCGATTGGGCATGCTTTCAAAAGCGACCTTGTCGGGTTTGTGGTCAAATCGGTGACCTGTCGACCCGGACCAAGCCATTTATCTTTTTTTTTCTTTGTGGAGTATGAAATGACATCATTTTGATTTTTGATTTTAGAAACCCTGATTCATCATCTTCTCGTTCTCGCTTCATTGCAGCTTCTCTCGCAGGTGCAGCTTGTAGGTTCTTTCCCCTATTAGCCTCTCTCGTAGTGTCGTCATCCATCGTCTTCTCATTCTAGCTTCGTCGCAGTTTCTCTCGCAGCTTTTAGGTTCTTCCTCTCGCGGTGCCGTCGTCCATGCTCCGTCGTTCGTCATCCTAAAGGTATAATTCTTCTCTAAACTACATTTGCTTCTTCTCTCTTGTCAAAGCAAAGACTGCTACATGTTTGTTTTCAGACAAATTCGAATTTTGGTTTTTTCCATTTTGTTCCTTCTTATTTTTCCAATGTTTGTGATTGTGTGGGACTGTGTGTGCCTACATGTGTACGTGGCTTGGTTGGTTTGCTTGAGAGAACTTAAGTATAGGCCACTTCTGAGTTTGGTAGTGTGCGTGCATCACAAAGAGGTGGATATTATGGTCATTACGGTGGCTACCAACCACAACCCCTTAAAATTGCAAAATTTTGGTTCTAACTCATAAGTTTTCTGTTTTCACCATTGCCTTCCCCCCCCCCCCCCCAACCTTTCTCTACTCAAATTTAGTTTATTTAGTCCCCTTATATCGTTCTGATGTAGTGGTAATAGTATAGTGTATGCAAGATTTTGTGTACTTTTTCTTTTCATTTTGAATAATTAATACATTCTACTCATCTTTATACTATGGAGAAGCTTTTGTATTGTTGATTATGAATTATCATTAATATAATGTCCACAATACTGGTAAATTGAAAGTCAAGGAGACAACTTAATGGATGAAGAGAAGTTAGTTTTACTTTTACATGTTGGCATAGACACGCTACCAAAACTTCCTTTAAAAGACCATGAACTTGAAGCACTAACTACTTTTACTTCAAAGTTATTGTTACCTCTATATGAGACTAGCTAGTTAAAAGAGTTTGTGTTAATGTCAAGTGTGTATTTGAGCTAATTAAATTTAGATATTGAATATGGATATCTAATAAAATGAAAAAATTCTCTTTATCTTCTTATGAATGGTCAATGAATCCCATATAATGTTTGAAGGGATTATAGGTTGTCAATATAATGATGTAGGATATGTTATAGAAGGATTGAAGGAACTACTATAGTTATTTTGGTATGGTTGCAGGTTAGTGGACAATTTTTTTTTTATGAATTTTGCATATGGGTTTGGTATCTAATTATCGATGTTATGAAATTAAATTAATTTGTGATGATATTTTTAAATATTTTAAGACAAGTATAAAAATTTTATATTTTTTATTGCATACTGAGTCATCCGGATCAATTAGTGACCCCCGGTTCGGCCACTAATCCAATGCCATGACTGGTCAGTTTTTAAAACTATGCCCGAAGGTGTGTAACCTATTAGTTGTAAATGGATATATATATATATATATATATATATATATATATATATATATATATATATATATATATATATATATTCAAAACTAAGAAGGATTCAAATGGTAATATCGAGAGATATAAGACTCATCTAGTCACTAAAGACTTTACTCAAAAGGAAGACATTGACTATAAAAAAACCTTTTCTCAGGTATCTTCAAACGATTCTTTTAGAATAATTATGGCACTAGTAGCTCATTTTGACTTAGAGCTACATCAGATGGATGTTAAGACTACATTTTTAAATGGTGACATTGAGGAAACAATTTATATGATGCAACCAAAAAACTTTGTGTCTAGTGACCCAATATCTATGGTGGGCAAACTAAAGAAATCTCTATGGTCTCAAATAGGCTCTCGTCAATGGTATTACGTGTTTCATCAAGTCATTACCTCATGGTTTTGAGGCAAATGTAGTTGATAATTGTGTATATCATAATTTTAGTAGGAGTAAATACATATTCTTGGTATTATATGTTGATGATATACTACTTACTGGCTGTAATATAAGCTTACAAGAGACCAAGAGATTTCTAATGAAAATTTGTGAAATGAAAGATCTTAGGGAATCCTTTTTATGTTAGGTATCAAGATACTAAGAGATAATCCTCAAGGTATCCTAAGGTTGTCATAAGAGACCTTTATCAATAAGGTCCTAGATAGATTCATAATGAAAGATAGTAAACCAAGAGATAATAGCTAAAGGAGACAAATTGAGTCTCAAACAATGCCACAAAAACGACCTTGAAAGAACTGAGATGCAAAATATTCTTTATTCATCAGTAGTAAGAAGTCTGATTTACGCTAAGGTTTGTACTCATCCTGACATAGCATTTGTTGTAGGAGTTACAGACAGATACTTGAGTGATCCTAGGATGCAGCACTGAAAAGCAATAAAACGTGTGTTGCGTTGCTTGAAAAGAAAAAAAAGGGTGCATGCTCACTAATCGGAAATTTGATAATTTAGATATCATTGGGTACTCCGACTTTGATTTTGATGGATGTCAAGAAAGCAAATGCTCCACACACACGCGCGCGCGTGCATTGGCTAGAAGAGTTATCTCTTGGAAGTCTACTAAACAGAGTCTCATAGCTTCTTTAACCATGGACACAAAGTTCGTTGTTTGTTTTGAGCTATCCAACCATGGAATATAGCTACAAAATTTTATCACTAGTTTACATGTGGTTGATGACATTAAAAGACCATTGAAGATTTACTGTGATAATGACTTAATAGTTCAATACTATAACAATAATAGGAATACAACCAGGTCAAGATTTATAAATAATATCAAGATTTATTGTGATAATAACTTAACAATTCAATACTCATTGTGACTTAGTCGTTAGGTTATGGTGAAAATCGCAATGGTTCCTTGTTGCTATATGAGATGGACCAGATTCTTTAAAGATTAGACTAAAAGTAAATAACATATGGTTGCATGTCCAAAGAATTTTGTGGTATAAATGTCTAAGCTTAATATAAATTCTAAGTGAGAGATTGTTAGAAATTTTATAATTCCTAATCTATTTATAATATATAAAAGTTAAGCTTCTCAATATCACATGGTCATGTGAGCAAAATTAGTGATCTAGAGGAAGGAGAACACTCTATGTTTTGTGTCACTATATTAATTCAAAGTAACATTGATCAATAGTCATAGATATATTTTAATATATTCAAGAACTTCTCACATTAATAATAATTTAAATTATTTGTAATATTTAATTTACATATGAATTAATGTGAAGGAAAAATTATTAAATAAAATAAATGTAAAAGTTTACACTAATTTAATATTACTATCTATGCATAAATTTATTTATTTTTATAATTAATTACTTTAAAATATATTTCAGGAAAAATAATAAATTAAATTCATGACTTTAAAATTATAAAATAATATAATATGAAAATATAAAAATCGATATTTATATATATATAAATTTAAAAATAAAATTATTAATAGTTATATTCAATGTTTATTATTTAAATTAGAACTAATTAGATAAATGTAAGTTAGTGATAGAAGACTAATAGTTAATATAAATATAAGATTTTTTTTCATTATTTTTATTGTAAATTTTATTTTATAAACTAATTTTTTTAAAAACTATAAATGTAATAATTAAGTAAAAAATATCATTCGGTTTACTTTTATATAAAAATAGCTATATATAAAAATATATATTACAAAATTTATCTTACGATAAAGTTAACAATATTTTTCAATTTTAAATTATATTTTCTAAAATAACTTTTTTTCAATGATAAAAAATTAATTACATTTTAAATTATTTTAATACCACATTGAAATTACACAATGGATATCAATAAGATTTAACCGTTACATATGTTAAAATATTATTGAGTTATATTGAACAAGACTAATAAGAAACCGTTATATATACACGAATGAGTTTTAAGATTGAATTTTATGTAAAATAAATAAATAAATCTGAACTTTAAGTTAACTTATTTGTGAAATATAATTTTTAATTAAGTTCTACCATAATCATTTAAATGTATTAACCCTAATTATATAACTTTGATACTATTTTAAATAATAATTTTCACATTAATAATAAATTAAATAATATTTGACTATGCTTAATTTTATTTTATTAAAAAAATAAGTTACATTAAAGTATATATTTCTTAAAATAACTAAAAAATATTTATAATATTATATATTGTAAATTAATATATATATATAAATTTTCTAAGACATTATTATTATTATATATAATAAAATAGTAGACATTATTATTATTATTATTATATATTAAAATATTATAATACATTATTTATTTCTTGGTTTTTTTTTCACTTGGTTGTTTGTAAAAAAATTTACTATTATTTAAAGCTCTTAATGGAATTATTTTTTAAAATGAATAATATTTATAGTCATTTGATTATAATTAAAATTTTATAACTGTTTTTATCATTCATTATCAAATTGATAATTTCATTTTCTATATAAACTTTACTTTAAAGGATTGAAAATATTCACCCAATTTCTTTCTTGTGTGCTTTCTATCTTCTTCTTTTTTCATTATTATAATATCATTTCTTTCATTCCTTTTTTTATTTTTATGTATGAAAAATGATACTTAAATGTGTTATTGATCATTATCAAAACTGATAATTTAGCTCTTTTAGATCGATAAGGTATAATATGAATTTATATTCATAATTGATAAAAATTCATCTGGTTTAATTTTTATTTTTAGTGTTATTTATATTTATATTTTAATTTTAGGTCTATCTATTTCTTTGAATAATTTTTGTGAGATTGAATAAACATTTGAATTAATATTATGTTTGTATTAGAAAGTTCTTATATAAATTATTTATCCAATACATTTTGTGAAGAATGTAAATTTGGAATTAAAGACCATATTTGATCATGTGTATCATCATACTCTTTGTCTTTTATCATTATTTATTTCTTTGCAAGCATCACTCCTGTTATTTTTCTCTTCTTGATTTTATTGTATGTTATAATACATTTCTTTTATTCTTCAATTTTATGTATGAAAGGATACTTTGAACATGCTATCAATCATTGTCAATAATCAAAATTTAACACTTATAGATTAGTAAGATATATTGTGAATCTATATTCATAATTGATAAACAATAAATTTGTTTAAATTTTTATTTTTAGTGTTTTTTATATTTATGTTTTGATTTTATGTCTAATTGTTTATTTAAATAATTTTTATAAAATTGAATAAACATTTAAATTAATATCATGCTTTTATTAGAAAGTTCTTACATGAATCATCTTTCTCTTTGTCTTTCATTATTTTTTCTTTTTTCGTTACAAGAATCACTTTTGTTTTGTTTTTTCTTCTTCATTTTAGTATTACGTTATTATAAGTTTAAATTATTATTATTTAGGTTTTTTATATATGTTTCACGTTTTTTTTTCCTATAACTATTATATTTGAAATCTTACTTTTACATTATATTTATTCAATAAGACATAAAGAGATTCTATTATTGTGACAATTTTTATTTTTTTACCAATCATGTTTTAAATAATTCCATTAATTTTTTTCCCTACTCAAATCAATTGTGAAATGATATGCATGATAAGTTTAATTATCAATTGACTAGTTTATTTTTTTAAAGTACATGTTATCAATGTAAATAATTTAATAATTATCATTAACACACTCAATTTAATAAGAATATTTTTAGTTTTGAAATATATGCTAAAATTTACAATAAATAATTAAATTTATAATAAATATTACACAATAATAATAATAATAATAATAATAATAATAATAATAATAATAATAATAATAATAATAATAATAATAATAATAATAATAATAACAACAATACAATAGTTATTTATAAAAGTAATAATCATAAGAAGTTATAATTTAATATCCTTATACATTTATACCCTAAAATATAATAAACATTAATTAAATATACTTAAGTTGAAATACCTAATATGTAACAATATAATTATTATTACAAAGTAAAAATAAGGGAAAATAAATAATAATAATAATAATAAAGTCTGAATTATTCAATTTATATAACGTCATAATGAGGTTAATTGACTTAAAATTTAAAAATATTACACAAAATTAATATATTCAAAATAAGTGAAATTATAGTTTTAAAAATAATTAATGGTCATATCTATTTAATAGAATTTATACTATTTCAACAAATTTAAAAAAATTTTAAATTTTTATGATAAATGTATACTCAAATTTAAATAAATATTATATATATATATATATATATATATATATATATATATATATATATATATATATATATATATATATTCTTTAACTTTTATGTTTCATATTGGTATTACATTAATATTATTACTAGGAGAAAAATAAATTAAAGTGAAATTCAAGATACTTAATAAGTTTAAAAAGAATATGTGCTCATTAAAAATATAATATTTAACATTATTTTTCACTTTTAATATTTATATATTTTTTTCACTACTAAAAATCTTTAAAATGACTAATATTTATGTACATTTATTTATATATTTGTTTCTCATTAATAAAATAATTATGTTTAACATAATATTAAATATTTAAAATTTATTGCTTTTATTTATATAAATAAATAAATATAAAATGATATATATATATATATATATATATATATATATATATATATCTATTTAATTTAAAATAATCCATGCAACACCCAAATTCAAAGTCTAGTTAATTAACAATTATGAACAATGATATTCTCTCTTCAATTATTTCATGGAGTTGCGTATCTAGCATAGAAAAATATTTTTAAAATTTTTGATGCATTTATAAAAACACCTCAACAATATTTTGATATTTACATTGTTAGAGTTTAAGTTTTACTTGAAATATAAATATATGTTATTTCATTAAAAACATTTAGTTTAATATTTTTTTAATATGTGTGTGAGGTGATTGTCTTTTCAATGGGAGTGATGTGACACTTGATGTGGTTTATTCTTAAACCAATCAAGTTATGTTTTGATGTGACAGTAGTTACATGACATCATCCCATAAAATAAATTTTTTATTATCTATATAGTAGATTATAATTTTAATTAATTAATTGTTAAAAAATGATAATTAATTCTAAATAAATAAATTAACAAGATACAAAATATTAAAAAATATGAAAATAAAAAAGTGATGAAAATATTAGAAAATATAGACACTAAGAAATAATCGTAATTTAATGAAGAAAATATTTTAAAAATATAGACACTAAGAAGTAATCGTAATTAAATGGTGAAAATATTTAAAAAAATACAGAAACTAAAATATAATCCTAAAGAATAAGGAAATTATTTTTTTATTATTTGTATAAAATATAAGAAACAAGAATTAATCCTAATTAATAAAGAAACAATCATTAAATTTTAAAAAAATAAAATAAAGAGACAATTCTATGTATAAGTGAAGAAAATATTAAAAATAAATATAGACACCAAGAAATAATCTTAATTAAATGAAGAAAATAAATACTGAAACTAAAATATAATCGTAAATAAGGAAACCAATCATGAAGTTTTAAAAATAAATAAACTAAGGAAAAAGATTTTACGAGATAATTTTTTCATATTTTAAGAACGGCTTCTCTAATGCTGCACAAGTTAGAAAAACCAAATTAATATCATTGAATTAGTGTTTGGCTCAATTTGCCTGTTAATTTTTACAAACATACAACTAGGTCCATCTGACAAGATATTGATTTGATTTTTGCCAAAACACATCCTAATATTATTTGTGGGGAACTGCAGATTAGAATTCTTCATAAATCGACCTAATTTAATGTAAACTGAAAATTTTGATTAAAAATTGATAATCAAATAAATCAAAAACCGAACGAATAAACAAAATTGAAAAACTGAAATTTTTATTAAAATGAATTGAATTTCAGATTTAAATTTAAAAATCAATTCAATCCACTCCAAACACAACACTTATACATATGTATATATTTTTATTCATAAATTTATAAATATCATTCATATTTTTATTTTATATATATATATATATATATTAATAAATTTTCATATAACTTATACGTATTTATGAAAAATATATTTAGTTAAAGAAAATATTTGAGTTAAGATTAATAAATATATTATATTATTAGTTATATAATGATATATACGTGAAATATTTGATTTTTTAAATTATTTTTATTATATGTATCTTTTTTTATTGAATATTTTCTAAAACAATAAAAGTAAGAATAAAAATAAAAATTAATTCAATTTAAATCACTTTAAATTACATGGAATGAAACTAAAATTTTAAATTAAATTAATAAAACCATAAATCAACAAAATTAAAATAACAAAATAAAATAATTTTTCTCTTTAAAGCCAAATCAATCTAATCCGGAAATATTTGGAAGATCACCTAAACGAAATGGCCATGTCAAAATTCATACAATAATTAAGAATTAATAAATTTAAAAAGAAAAGGAAAACAATATAAGGGGTGGTTAGCCCTTAGATAAGCATCAAATGTACTTTGCGCGTTCAGTCCAATCCAATCTTATGGAACTCGAACAAAGACACATGCTTTTCCAGTTATTGTCAGATTAGAAAAGTGAACTATTTAGCATAGAAAATTATCAATAACTCATCCACGCGTATTTCTAATTGTGTACTCTTTATAATATTATAGCGTGGTGTTTGGATATACATATTAATTGAGGAAAAAAGTTAAAGAAGATTTTGATCATTATAATTTTTATTTATTTCGTTTTTAGTTTCTAATTTTTTATATTAGTTCTTATATTTTCATCTATTTGAGTTTTGTTTTGTGTGCGTAAAAATTAACTAACTTCTTTGTGATAATTTACACTGTATTCGGTTGTTTGGAAGAAAAAGAAAAAAGATGTAATGAATGAAAAGCAAAAAAGAGGAATGAAAGAGAAGAAAGAAAGTAAAACGTGTGATTTTTCGCTTGAGAGGAAAGATGTATGAAAAAATAAAATTTAAGTTAAACTGATTTAGTAAATAATGAAATAAATAAATTAAAAATTAAATGTTTTTACAACTTCAATTTTACAAATGTATTTGTTATTTTTTTTAAGGTCAAATGATTTTTTTTTTATCTTTAATCTTAGTTGTTTAAAATTTAATTCTTTATCTTTTAAAAAATTAATTTCATCCTTTATCTTTTCTGTTTTGCTCAAGATATCCTATTGTCATGTTAAGTGTTAACGCCGTGAATGCTTTCTTCGTTCTCTAACCACTCTCTTCATTCTTTCTCTCTTATGTAGTTTACCCACTATTTTTTTTTTCCTCTGATCATAGACTCCAAGGCTCCGTCTTCCCCAGCCTGAGCCATGAGCCCCATACCTGGATGTTTGTTAGGTGTTGAAGTTAATTTTTTTTTCTTGTTCAGTACTGTTAAGTGATGAAGTTATAAATTTTTGCTGATGATCAAGTGTTTGTTGAAATGTAAATACCTGGATGTTCTGGGTTTGGGTGTTTGCGATTGTTCTTCTGGGTTCCGGTTGTTCTGGGTAGTTAGAACATGTTTTTGTTTTAATTTTATTTTTTAAAATAATATAATGGTGGTTCAAAATCGTCATGAGTTTTAATTATAAAATTTGATGTTTTAGAAGGAAATAAAATATGTTTTTAATGATTTTTAATTGTCAATATCTTTATATTATTAACTGCATTAGATCTCTCACGAGTAATGGATTGAAGGATCATTTTAATTTTTAAATCATTTAATTGAAATAAATGAAAAAAATAAGATAAAGGAAAAAAATCATTTGGCATTTTGTTAAAGAACAACAACCTTCTTTTTTCTTTTACTTTTACACTGGTACGTTGTTTTCGGTAATAAAAAAAAGGAAGCATAATCAATTATGTGAAATTTTGCAAGACACAAGCATATTGGATTATACCACAAAGAGCTTTCAATACATATTTAATCATGCACAAAGGATAGTCAATTATGCTTTCAATGCATATTCGATTATTGAAGGAAACATAGTCAATTAGCTTTGCATGTGCATAAATTTCATTTTCAATTTTGAAAAATGGTGTCCTCTCTCCCATGCGTCCCACGAGGTTAGGGACAATTTCAGAAACACGAGTTTGGTTTATACTTTCATCACTTTTTACATCAATTTTGGAGAGAAAAAATGAAACTTGTGGAACTTACCATTTATTTGACGACAACTTTTCTTGACTCTTTCTCCTCAAACAACCTAACAAAAGTTTATATGTTCTTCCTTTTCATTGGTGTAACCTCTTTCATCACATTTATTTTCTTCCAAATGAACTTATAAATTTGAATTATGAACTTGAGAAAACAACTATTGTACTATTTCTTTTTCTCTCTTATGATATATAAGTAGCTGTATAACTATTCAACATTTATTTTGTATATTTTGACAATTCTTTACATTATTAATTGTTTCAAAATTTCTTTGAATTTATGATTACTTTAATTATATATCGAATCTCAATTTTAATTATATTTAATTATTTTTTTATTAAAATTTCCTTTTTAAGCTTATTCAAATATTCTCCTCAAATTTTAGCTATTTTTATTTTCAAAATTTATATTTATATTTTTTAAAAAATAATCTTTTTTCTACTAAATATATATTTTTCACCTCTATTATTTGTTTGGTGGAGAAGAAATAAGAGTAAGGAGGAGAGATGCAAATTAGTTTGGTGATACAACCGGGGAGAGTTAGAGAAAAATTATTTAAAAATGATAGAATTTGTTGTATTATTTTCATATATTTTTTTACTTATTTTTATTTCTCTTTTCATATTTTTCTTTAACCAAATATCTTTATATTTATTTTGTTTTTCACGTATTTACTCTCATCCTTTTTTATTTGTATCTATTCTATTTTTCTCTTTTCTCTACCAACTAGACGGGAGATGGTATCTTACTCCCTTTAAGTCTAAGATAAGGTCATTATTAAATAATTATGGAGCTAAATAGTTTGTTTATACCATTAATGAATAATTCTTTAACCGTTTTTATAACTAATTTAATAATTTTAAAGTAATATAACTAATCACTCATTTGATAGTGCCGCGTAAGGTGCAAGTTAGAATTCACTTTTGACATGCAACCCCTTCACTCACGGCACAAAATCTGCTGCTGCTGATAATTACTGTATGGCGACACATGGTCCCTCATTTTGTGCCTTTTGGATGTGGCAAAAAAGGTCACATCTCGAAAAGTCCTTCATCAATTATGAAAAATATGTCCTCTCCTTGCGTCTCTTATCTCTTGGTCATTGATTACTTATCGACACAAGCTATGATAGGAGTGTTAAAATGGACCAATTTGATAGGCTGGCTTGATTGCGCTTATGTCAATATGTTGCGTTAATTATCGGTTAATCAATTAACAGACAAACAATAAAAGTTAAAATTTATAATTTTTTTAAAAGTTTGAAATAAAATGAGTCAAATTAATTTATTAGAGTAAAATTAATCAAAAAATAAAAAATTTAAAATAAAAAATATAATTAAGCCTATTATGTATTCACTCAAGATCATGAATTTATCAAAGAAACTAAGAAAATTAATCACATTGGTCCGGTTTGAATACAAAGCTCCCAAAATACTTAATCATTACATGACATGTAATCAAGTGTAATTAATTTTTTTTCCGTGAATTGAAAAACTTAAAACAATGTCATGCAGATATTGGAAAAGACAACAAAGACTTTATAGTCTTAGATTGCCAAATAATTTTTTTTCCAAAATTACATTATTATCAAACGTTTAACTCTTCATTTCCTTATAAATTGGTAATATCTAAATAAGGGAAAGGATTTATCCATAGTTTTCTTTCATCATTCACCTTTCCTTCCCCTTTCATTCCTTATCTCCCAAATACATCCTAAAGAGGACCATGCATATTACCTATGCACCGAAGTGAAAGCTTCTAAACTACTGAAAATATAAAACAAAAGTTGGTTTTAAGAATATTGTATTTACAAAGATATTCGCATACTTCTATGATCTATGAGATCAAGCTCAAAGCACAATCTACAGAAACTTTCTTCATGTCATTTAAATTACAAGCATTTTTTGACAGCTAATTACACTTGTCTCGAAGAAGAAAGGAAACTTTTTAACTTCTGTCATTGTTCTGGCCAAAGAGATATAAAACAGTAGATTCCCCGGTCTCAGCACAATGATTAAGGTTGCCTTTGGTTTGGCTTTGAATCACCTTCAAAATCAATCTCATAGAAATCACGTTCAACATGCTTTGGAAAGTGTGATTCTGATAAAACAAACACACTCTAAGTACTTGAACTAGAGGTCCGGAATGGCCACAAATAAGATAGCAGATTTCTCCTTCCATTGTTCATCTGTCTATTCTCTCTTCCCCTAGAGATATCATTGCTACTACCACTACCACTGCCATTACCCCAAATTCGTCTACCACGAGAACTAGTATGTTCTTTCGGTGGCAGCTCAACACGGCACACAGGACACGAGTTATGCAGAACTAACCATGGAACAATACAATCTGAGTGGTAAACGTGGTTACATGGCATCTTCCTGGCCTCGGATCCCAGTTCAAATCGTTCCTTACAAACTGGACAGTGTGAATCAGACTGTAGGTGTTCATGTGTGATCTTAATAGTTGGCATTGCATCAATCGAAGAGTGCGATGCAGGGGGTGGACCAAGCCGGTCATTTGAAATGTGTTGTTCAATTAGTCCTTCTAGTCTAGGACCCAGAAAGTAGTCACCAAAATCAACACGCCTAGGACCACCTCTTGAGCTACCATTAGAATTGGTGAATCCTGGTGCTTGACCATGAAATATCAAATAAGGACCAGAACTAAAGACACCCCAAGTCTCATCAGGAATAAGGATAGAACCAGAACCAGAACCAGAACCAGACCTCCTTCTAACATCAAAGTTTGTGTATCTTCCAGCCATTCTCTGCCTCATAAAGTTATCAACAGCATCTCTAACCCGAATTCTCGGTTCAGAACCTCTTTGCTCCATAACAGCTCTTACAGCATCCATAATGTCAGGCATTTGATGAGCATCTTCCATCCGCGATGAGAAGCCGTGTTGGCGCGCAACTCCTCGCAGCTCATTAAGTTCTTGCACAAAGCCTCCGTCACAGTAGGGGCAAATGGCTTCCCTCCCTTCAAGCCAGATTGGCTGCCTGCATGTGTAACACCAGTATGTTGTCCCACTTGACATCCTTACTCTTTCACTTCAATTGGAAAGATACACCACAAGTTCACTTTGCTTCTGCACCAAGAATAGTATAGAGCTTCACAAGTAAGAATCACAATTCACAAATGAAGTAAGAAAATGGGTCTTAAAATTTACAACAAAAGTAAACAGATAACAAGATCTAAAGATTTGATAAATCAGTAGGCTATGCTGGTGAAGTCTTTTGGCAGCACACACCATATGCTCAACATTGATAATAATCCTAAAAGGGAGCAAAATGGTAAATCTGAGAGAGACCGGAATAGCAAACTCCAGCTGTTTAGAACAAGCAAAGGGACCAGCATAAAATCAAAAAACTATATTTTAATCCCCAACTTTAGTCTAGTCACCAGATCAGTTAGTTAAGTTTCATAATATTATTCTGGACATGAGGAGATATAGGGTGGATTGGATGGTTGAGGGAAAAGAAAATAATATGAACAAGAAATGCAAATAAAAGATTCCTCCCTCCCTGCCCTTTCAATTAAAGTAAACTAGTAGCGAAGCCTTTGATCGGTTTTCACGCAAATAACAACATATTTCAGATTAGAAAATACATAACTGCCAAACAAGAAGGAAATTATAAATCAAATCTTAGAAATGAACGCAGGAAGTTAGAACTGTGAGCATATAGTCAACTATCTCTTGTAATCAAATCATTGAGGAATTACAACAAAATTTACAAGAATTACCTAAAATTCTAAAAAAATTTAGTATCACTGAATTAACTGGCTTAAATAGGTGCAAGAGATCCATCTAAAATTGACCAAAAAAGAAAAATCAAATGAATTTTGGATTACTTTTTTATTTATCATTATCAGACAAGAGGAATACTTCCTTCCATAATCCAAACCAAAAACAGTTCAATTCCAGAAATTCCAGAGAGAAACAAAGCTCCATAACTTCACACATACAAATTGAAATGATATCAATTTTTACCCTCAACTAAAAAAGAAAAGTTCAATTACCACAGATGAATTAAGGAGAAACAAAATTCATGCAAGAACCAGGTAGCTGAAACCACAGAAACAGAACCTTTCCTCAACCACAACCACAAAGCCAGAAAGAGAAGAGAATGAAAGAAGCACAAAAATCGAAATTGAGGACTAAAATCCCACAAAAACCATACCATGTTTGTCATCAAAGCACGTAACTTTCAAATGGAGTCTCAGTTAAACAAACACCCATTATTCCAAAGATCATAGAGTTCACACCCTCATACAATTCACTGAATAAATATTATTAAAAAGCAACCAAAAAATTAAGAGAAGGAAGAATTCAAGGAGAGGGAGAAATATTCAGAATTGATCAGAGTGAACTTACCAAGGAAAAAGAAGAGAAAACAAAAGAGGAAACTACATAGAATGAATGGAAATTCAGAGAATAGTTACAAAAGGATTCTGAGCCTGCAGGAGAGAGAAAGTAAAAGAGAACTTTGTTTCTCTCTACAAATACACGATTGATTTGATGGAGTGTTCACACTAAGTTTCAGGGAACTTTCTTTGTAATTTTCACCTGTTAAGAAGTTTGACTATTCTATATTAAATATCATAAAAGAAAGTTGCAGGAAAATGAGATGTCGTGCGTATAAATATTAAACTAACTGTAACTTACGATTATACGTCACGTGTCGTTAATTTTATACACGCGGATTCGGGCCGGTGCATAGTACTAAGAAGAAAAAAATAGTATAATTGTTTTATTAATGTTTATTATATGTCGTGTGTTACTAAGTTGATATACACGGATTCGGCCGGTGCATAGTATCGGCGGTTGAGAAGAAAAAAGATATGATTTTTTTATTATTATTATTATATTATTCACACGAAATATCTATCCGACTTTGGTTATGTTTGATGATCGGTTGATGATGTATTTTTGGACGCTAAACGTATTTTTTGAGTAAATTTATTTTGGAAACATATTTGGTTACTATCAAAAGTGTGTTTACAATGAAAATTTTCTTTTGAAACCCAGTTTTATAAAAGAAAGATTTGAAATCCAATATTTGTAAACTTAAGTTTGCAAATTTTAATCATAACATACACTTTATTCATGATAAATTTATGTCTATACTTAAAAAAAACTAAGTCTAAAATTACTTCAACAAATGATTTATTGGTAGAAAGATTATGAATTTATATATATATATATATATATATATATATATAATATGTATTTTTGATAATTATTATATTATTTTTATATTTTTATATAAAATATGATTTTTATTTATTTAATCGTTGAATTGTTTTTAAAATTTTAATTTATAACGTCATAAAATATCTCAAATTATCTTCACCATGACTAATTACCTTCATTATTATCATTTATGACATAACTATCATGACTGTTATTATAACCATTCTCATCAATAGTCGCAACCACAAACATGATTATTGTTGTTGTGGCTTGTCATACCCAAATTTCGTCCGGGGATTATAATTTGATGATATACAATTATTGATTGGCCGCTTCGAGATATTTGGCACCCTTTGTTGCACAATATGTGAAGTTCCGAGACGTGCCGAAAATCAAAAGGAAGCAGGCTTATGCGATCTGTGAAAATTCCGTGATGTGAAGGAAATTGAAAGGAGGTATTTTTCGCAATCCGTGAGTTTTCGTAACTTCTTCGAAAGCTAAAAAAGAGTAAATACATAATCCGTAAGGACTCGTAACCTTGCGGAAGGAAAATAAGTATCGTTACGAAATTCGTAAATTTTCGTAACGTTACGGAAAAAGAATTACCAAAAAGGTAGAGGGGGTGCATTTAGTAAAAAGGGGGGGTACAAATAGCAATCAGGCCCCTTGGGCCTTCCAGATTCTTCCTCCAGAAGGCTGTTGCTTCTGGAGGAAGCAAAAGCAACCTTGCTCGCCTGGGCGAGCTGGGTGGCAAGCTCCTCCCCTATTTTGCTATAAATAGGGGGAGGAGTGAAGGGAGAAGGGGTTCAGCCTTCTTGGCACTTCTTATTCTCTCGAAATTGCTGAGAAAAATTATTTCCATGAAGAAAATCCAAGCCGAGGCGCTTCTGTAACGTTTCCGTGAGTAATTACGCGAAGATTCTCGACCGTTCTTCAACATTCATCGTTCGTTCTTCGTTTTCTTCAGTCTTCAACGGGTAAGTACCTCAAACCGAGTTTTTCAATTCATTCTATGTACCCGTGGTGGTTCACATTTTGTTTCATGTATTTTTATTCTCGTTTTCATTTGCTTTCTATACCCCTTTTTGACGTGCTTAAGTCATTTATTTAAGTCATTTCTCGCCTAATTTGAAAATAAAATAAATTTCCACTGATCATTTGAATTGTAGTATTCGTTAATTTCTGTTAAAATGAATTCCGACCGTTCGGTCGTACCGTAACCACGTTGGAAATCAAAAAAGAGGTAAAATAATAATATAATAATCAAAAAATACCTTTTAGTAAAATAAAGCGAAAAATCAATCGGACGTTTTCTCTTTGAGATTTCTCATTCTTAATTGAATTGACTAATAACTAAAATGAAACTAAGGCTAAAATCAACTCGCCTAGTCAAGCTCGTCCACAAAAAATAGGGTTTTGAAAGTTTATCATTTCAGTTTCTTACCAAGTAAAATGGATCATTTTTAAGGTCCAACGCCTTAAAATGATCACCCTTCAAGTAAAAAGAATCACTTGATTCACGCATAAGAAAGAACTACATAGGTCTGATTTCCTCTTTGATAGAGGGTACGTAGGAGCAAGAACCCCGCTTTTGTCGACCTCAAAAAATAAAAAGAAATAAAAGTTAAGGTAACACAATTTCCACAATTCTAAAAAATAGGTTGTTGTCCTTTGAGACAAACGTGAGAGGTGCTAATATCTTCCTCAAGCATAAATACAACTCCCGAACTTAGAATTTTCATTTTAACCGGTTTCCTTAGGTTTTCCTGACGTTTTCCACAAATAAATGTTGGTGGCGACTCCGCTCATCTTTCCTCCCTTGGAAAGCGCACCCATGAGCCTCGCCTTCGCTCACCCACAAAAGGGCACGTTGCGACATGACTATTAATACTACCATTGACTTTTATAACTATAGTTGTGGTTATTATCAAAATATTTTAATCTTGACATTTTATTTTAATGTAACGGTTTATATTAATTATTACTCTTAGTGATTTTTTTACTGGATTTCTCTTTACAAATTGTACATTCTAATTAATAGTATAAGAATTGATTAAAGTTGTGTTTAATAATTTAAGATTAATTTTATCAAAGTCAATATTATACCAAACTCAAAATGAAACGGATAACGGTTTATTTGAGTTTTTTCCCCTTTAAAATGAAAAAATTGAATAATTATTTTTTTAAAATATAGACTAGTTTTGGGACCTAATCCAAAATAATTTTTACTTATTTTTGAAAATAAATCAGATGGTTTAAAACTTATTTTTCGAAAATATCATTTTAGATCTTACGTGAAAACAAATTCTTCAATCTAGCAACTTTATTTTTAAAGACATCATGTTTAAATGTGTTTTTTGTTGCTGATGAATTTTCAAATTTTGATTTTGGTACAATTTTTTTTAACCTTTTGTCTCTAATGATTTATTTTATTTTATTTCTGTTCCTAAATTTGCTTAGATAATACTTTAAAAAGTGAATTTTTTTTGGAAGCATTGAATAGTGAAATAAAGTTATTTAGATAATGGTATAAGGACCAAAAATAAAATAAAAAGTTTATTAAGGACAAAAGGTTTAAAAAATATTAGGACCAAAAATAAAATAATTTTTTTATAAAAAAAACCTTATTTTCTTCCAATAAATAAATTTTGGATTAACTTATTAAGTTAAGGAATGACAAATAATATGATTCAATAGATAGTTGTAGATATCAAATTGATCTTGTAATAAAATTTAACAAAAAATATCTAAATTATAAGAAAGTATACAGAAAGTATATCAAATTGATCTCATAATAAAATTTAAGAAATTAATATTTAAATCACAATAGATAATTTAGGGGTGTACAAAATTAAAATCCAAATTGAATGGAATTGATCCAAAATCAAACCTGATCACTTTTAAAACACCAAACCATTTTGAAAAAGAAATGAAATGAACCAAACTGAACTTCAAATGATTTGGCTAACCAAACTATTTTTTTAAAAGAGGTTCAATTTGATCTGGTTTGGTCCTTTAAAAAAATTATTCATATATGAATGAAAAATAGACAATTGATCTATTTTATAAAAGTGTTTTGATTACCTGAACTATTTTTATAAGGTGGATTGAAATTGGTTCGATTTGAGGACTTTCATGATTATTACATTAAAAACTATATATTTTTTTATGCAGTGAAAATTAAAAGTCATGCATGCTAATGATAATGTCTAATTAATTGACAATGTAAAAAAATTATAGAAAAATGGATAGCACTAAAATCTTTAAAAATATATAAAATATTAACATAAAATTTTGAAAGTATTAAAAATATAAATATCTGATATTTAGGGGGGGGGGGGAGATCATAATATTTTTCACTGGTGATGCTACATGTCTGAAATAAAGGGGTATTAACATTAATAAAATTTTATCTCAGTCATAAAAAAATAGAACCTAATTTTTTATATAAAGACAAACTATTATTTATCTATATACTTCTTTACTCGTTTATATTTTTAAAAGTTTACAATTCCCTTTAAATTGAAAACACTTCTATTTGGATTTCTATACTATCACAAGAGTATAAGGAACTTCTATACGTCAGTTGAATATAGAAAAACAATAATATTATTTGAAAACGTTGGTAGAAAGAAAAACTAGCTACTTCACATTCAATTTAATTTAAAATATGTAATGTTTACAAAATATCATTTGAAGAATACGCCATTTTTTTTTGTTTGATGAGTTGAGGGTGTTTGCACGGACGCACGGATAAGCTATAAAATTAGATCTATAGTATAATTGTATATATATTAGTTGTAATTTTGTAAAACTTAGTAAATGAGAATCAAAACTAACATAAGATTACTAGGAAAGGTTAAAACTAAAACATCTAAATGGAAAAACACAAGATACTATATTTTACATGTTACTAAAATATTTATGAATCAATCAACTGAGTTGAAAACCACTAATCATAACTATATATAACACAACTCAACATCCAAAGTTGTAAAAACTTCAAAAATAAATCAGGAAGGCATCCTTAAAAAGAAGTAAATGAAAACCAAATATAATAAAATTGGAATACACAATATATTTTATGTAATAAATTGTCTATTCATAAAATGATAAGTTCACAAAAGATTCATAGAATAAGCATTCCTAGCATCATTTCTCACAAAATACACCACCAAGAGTTATAAACAAAATTTTACAAATATTAGTATAGTATAATGTACTTAAATTACAAATAAATATAAAATAAAATAAAGTTAGATGTTACATCTCGTATGGCACCCGTGCAGATGCACGAGCTAGTTACAAATTTAAATATATGATATAATTGTATCCATTTAGTTGTAATTGGATAGAATTTAGTAAATGATAACCAATATTTATTAAAATAAACTACTAATGATATAAATATACACTAATTGTATGAGAGCATAAGAAAACGTTCAAAGGCTTAAGAAAAATTATGCTTAAATATATTCATCCATTTATTCATTTGTATATTCCAACATTCACCATCACTACTAGAAAAAGTTGATTTAACATCGGCGGATTAACATAAAAAACCGATGTTAACGTAAACACGGTGGCATAATTGTAAATAATGTGTATTTCTTAACGTCGGTTTTATGAAAACCGATGTTAACGAAGTGACTCTAACATCGGTTTTCAAGAAAACTGATGTTAACGAAGCGACGTTAACATCAGTTTTCATAAAACCGATGTTAGAGTCACTTCGTTAATATCGGTTTTGAAAAAAACCGATGTTATAGGCGATTCGTTAACATCGGTTTTCAGAAAATCGATGTTAATATATAATCAGTTAACATCGGTTTTTTGAAGAAAACCAATGTTAACGTTGACATCAATTTGTTAACATCGGTGCTTTATTGAAAACCGATGTTAAACTTACATTTTAAATTGTATTTGACTCGACCTATTTCGCTCGCGCTCCCTTCTTCTCCGTCGCTTTCTTCTTCTCTGTGAACCCTTTCGCGCTCTCTTCTCCATTGCACTGTAAACATCATCGAAGGCTGTTGTTCTCCATTGCACTGAAGACCGTGACATGTACGCTTCGTCTACCCGTGTTGTTCTATCGAAGGCTGTTGTTCTCCCTTTCGTGCTAGGTCTATTTCTGGAACCCTTGGTTAAGCTAAGGACCTTTTTTGGTTTCTGGTGCAAGGATTGGCGAATTGGTGGTCACCTGAGGTACATTTGACTAGTAGTACGTGGTGTTTGTGGTCTGCTGAGGTACATTTCACCTGAGGTACAATCTCGCCGGCATAGTCGCTGTTGTGTTTGAGGTAAGCTTCATGTCTTCATTGTAAGTTTGTGCTTCCACGTACGTGGTGTTTGTGCAACCCCACTGAATCACTAATGAAATGCCAACAAATCCAAAGATTTACAACTTATCAAGTATAAGACTTATAAATGTCATCACATTCACACTTGCATCAAAGCAAACTAGAGAAAAAGAACATAATAACTAGCAGTTACAAATCAACAGTTGATGACAAGTTGGGACATAGTAAGTAAGAAGTTTCACAGGCTATGTAATATTATGTTTTCACAGGCTATGTAACAAAAACAAGTTGATTTTTTAAAATTTTCACCGGCTATGTAATATTATATTTTCAAAGGCTATGTAGTATTATATATTTCCATCATCTCCACTTTTCAAACAAAATGATTGAAAGAGAAACTGATATTAGTGTAGCAGATTAACAAGGGCACATGCCAAATTGCCTATTGATGATGCAAATGAAAGGAGCATAGATTGGTCATATTACAAGACTGAACTAGACTTGAATTAAAGGGAGGCTGAACACATATATACGAAAATGAATAAAAAATTATATTTATCATGCCTTAGGACCAATAATGATTGCATGTCAATTTAACCAACTCTTTTAAGTTATATATCCTTTAAGTTGCATTTTGTACCTATTTCATATTCCTTTTTAGTGAGAATACACAAGGAAATCATTTCACTCTATTTTCTTTTGTTCTTTCTTTTTTGTATTCTCTACTCCAAATTTATATTTTTATAACACATTATCAGCACGAAACTCATTTTTCAATTCAAACTTCAAGAAGCGTGTTTAGTTTTGTCACAGAGAGCCAATGTGATTCTACTTCTATTTCTTTTATGATATTTTATTGCTACTAAAACTCATATTTTTCAATTCAAAAACTTCAAGAACGCGTGTTTATTAGTTTTGTCATAGAGAGCCAATGTGATTCTACTTTTATTTCTTTTTCTGATATTTTATTACTACTGAATATTCTTACAATTGGAATTTTACAATTACTATACTATAATATTCATGCTTTATTCGTATATAAAATATGCATATTTAGTTCTAGTTAAACATCGATAACATAGTACCGCTATATTGCTCATGATGTTCCTTCATAATAATTATTTACATGCCATTGATTTGTTTGCTTACCATGAAATTATCAATGCATATTAATTGGAGTATTGGAGAATGATGCAGTGATACTGTGTAAATTTTGGTTGGAATTACTCCATGAATGAATAACCCATTGGTGAACCTACTAACATGAATTACGCATTTTGTATCATGTCTGTAGCATGTTTCATTTTTTTTAAAGGAACATGTTTCATTTTGTTATTATAATATTGGTTGGTGAATTATCTTTTTAGATGTTTCTAATATTGGTTGGTGAATATACTGTATGTTTGTAATCATGTTATCGTTATTCATTTTGATTTACATCTGCAATATTTGAAATTGTCTTTGTTGAACGTGACACTTAGTTGAAAAAAAGTGTTTTACTCTTCCAAAATAATTTTATAGAAGATTGTCTATTCCTTAATAAAGTCATTTTGACGAGTAACAAATGTGTTTTACTCTTCTATCTACCATTCTAGCTCACAACAAGAAAAACAAGCATTTGATAAAAATAAAAAAAATGAAAAAAAAACACACCTGCACATTAATCCTGCCTCGAACCATATCCATTGGATAAGTCGCAGACATAGCAATTATTTCAACACATGCTCCAGCTCCAAGACATAAAAGAGGAGTCAGTTGAGCATCCTCTGCAGAAAGCACAAGAGAACATAATTAGACAGACAGCCAGAAGGGTTTTAATATCAACAAAGTTTTTGTCGATTCAAAGAGAAAATGAAGTTTGTTTCGGCCAGTGTTGCCATAAGTGGATATAAGTAAAAAAATAATAATAACCCAAAATGAAGAATTTTCCAGAAAGCAGAGCTTCCCTGTCCAACCCATCAATCATCAATCAAATCTGTACTTGCCCTTGCTTGCTCTACTAAAAAAAATATGTTGACTAAATGCAAATTATTTCAAAAAAAAAATGGAAAACATGAACATACCATTTCCAGTTTGCTGCTGATATAGATGCAGTATACCTCTATCATAATAGGAAGGAATGATTAGGAAGAAAAAAAGAAGCAGGAGACAGAGTTTAAAAGATATGAAGTGGGATACTCTAAAATATTAAGAAAAAAAAATGTTAGCAGCTAGAGTAACCCTATTTAAATAAAACCATGTAGGAAAAGGAAAATATTAAGAAAGGATTGCATAAGACTATGGTATGTATATAGCATCTAAAAGGATAATAATTTGACAATATAAACCAAATGGACCTTATACATAATAAAAGGATAAAACAATGTATATCTGCTGTCAAGCATTCCACTTCTGGTCTACTAGATGACTGGTAAGCAAGCTAAGTAACCAATATAATTATTTAATTATCTCAAAGTGTTTTAAAGCAAACCCTTATCATGATTCTTCGTAAACATTGAATAAATAGAGCTCAAATAGCCTGGCAGGAGGCAGGAACACTCCCCACTGCATAACCATTGGTCAGTTAAAGTGCCATGTATTCATTAATAGAATTTCATGAGTTTCATATTCAAGTCACTCCAAACTTGAAGGGATAATCAATTTCAATTTCACAAACATTAGAACAATTTATACTTTATTCTACACATTTTACACTTCACACTACAACATTTATTTAACTGCAAATATCTTCTACACTAATTGACAGACACAAGACAACTATTGTAACAATTTTTTTTTCCTAATAACAAATACTTGTTGCCAGAAAACCACAATTGATTATAGTTTATATATCCTAGTTTCAAAGTGGTAACATGATGATAGTAGTCTAACCACTACCCTTTTCTAACTCATCAGCTTTAAAATAACGAAAAATAACTCCAGTTGATATCAGCTGACAAATATTTCCAACATATTTTGATAAAAAAAATCTTATTTGATGTCAATCGAAAAATAATCTTAATTGATGTTGGTCTAAAAACATCACTCGGTCAGACAAAACAACCCTAGTTAAACTTATCGATATTTTATATTTTTAAATTATTAAAAATTGAAAAATATTTTTTAATTAATATTTCAATATTAAATTGTGTTTGTTTTCTATAAAATTTAATATTAAAATTTCACCTATTTAAAATATAAAATTAAAATTTTGCATACGAGAAAAATTGAATTGGTTTATCCAAATAAAGAATTTAAATTTTAAAAAAATTGAATTAATTTATCCAAATAAAACCGTTGAAAAAAAAATTAAAATCAAAACAATTCAAATTCTAAATATTTCAAATATTAGAGAATTGCATGGGAAAATCGTCGCAAAACACTCAAGCTTCTATAATCTACACTACACAGTACAGACCTTTTTGTGGCTCAACGGTTGAACGTGGGCTCAACGATTATCCAAACACAGCTTAACTCGTCTTCTTTCTTTCGCTAGCTCGCTCAAGTTCTCTCTCGCTGGTTCGTCTCTCTCATCTCTTCATTTCTTCTTTAATCTGTAATCTGGGGTTTATTGATTCACACTTTTTTTTATTAACAGAAAAATAACAAAGTTGCAAATTGCTCTCTCTCTGGTTCGTCTCTCTGTCTCTTATCTCTGCATTTCTTCTCTAATCTAGGGTTTGCTGATTCACGTGTTCTTTTTTATTTTGTTAACAAAATAATAATAAAGTTGCAAATTTCCATAATAACTGTCTTCTATTTATTATGATTCATTTTATATTGAAGCCTAATTAGCTATTTGTACTTGGTTTTTGTTTGTTCTTCCATCTTGATATTATCTATATTTGTGTTTTGATTTACATTATTATATCTACAAACGAAATTTTTTGTTCTGGTTGAACCATAAGAATCCAAAGCCACAAGATTAAAAGTTACTAATTAGGCATTCATGAGATACCCAATTTTTTGTAATGATTATATAGTTGGTTAACAAAGGGTGTTTTTGATTCAAAATATCAGTGCACACAAACACATTAAAAATAGCATTTCTCCTGTTTTCTTCAATATTGCAACGATTGCATGTATCAGAAACCATCTAACATTTTAAATGATAATTTGGGACCTAATTACTCTGCCAACCTTGTGCAAAGAGACTGCATACAAAATAACATTATTTTCTCCAAAAGCTTCCTAATAGAGAGGGCATTCACTTAACTACATGAGTTCTCGGCTTCTAGCTACCAAAGTTACTTGCATTTCTTGTTAATCTTGTTTTCTTTGTGAATCAAGTTTTATTGCATCCCCTGTCAAAAAGCATTTTTTGAGGTCCAGAATAACATTTTGAAACATTAAGTACCTGTCTGGTGACAAGACTGAAATTGGGGGTTAAAAGAATGTTTTGATTTTGTTTCGGTCCCTTTGCTGGTTCTAATAAATTGGAGTTCCCCTATTCCTATCTCTCTCAGCTTTGTCATTTAACTCCTTTTATAGATATACAAAGGTTTATCTGCAATTTCCTACAATATCAATGATCGTGATGAAGCTGCAACCACTAGACTTCAATTTACCTTAATTTAAAGCCTTTGGACATACTTAAAAATTGAGCATCTGGTGTGCTGCCAAAAGATTTCACTAGCACAGCTAATTGTTAAATCTTTAGGACTTCTTAGCTGTTTACTTTTGTTGTCAATTTTATCACCCATTTTTTTTTTCTTCATTGGTTACTATTATAGTATTATTTTTGAAGCTCTGTACCTGGTGCAGAAGAAAAATGAACTTATGGTGTTTCTTTTCAATTTAAGTTTCCAGTGAAAGAAAAGGATGTCAAGTGGAGCAACATACTGGTGTTACACATGCAGGCAGCCAATCTGCCTTGCAAGGAGGGATCACATTTGCCCCTACTGTGACGAAGGCTTCTTGCAAGAACTTGATGAATTGCAAGGAGGTATGGAACAAAGAGGTTCTGAACCAAGAATGGGTGGAAGATACATAAACTTTGGTGTTAGGAGGCCTGGTTCTACCCCTCTTCCTGAATCATGGACTCGAGGTGTGTTCATATTTCCCAATCAAGAGGTGGCCGCAGATCGGGAAGGATTCTTTGAACAACACATTACAAATGACCCGCTTGGTGCATCACAATCTTCAATTGATGCAATGCCAACTATTAAGATCACACATGAACACCTCTACTCAAATCCAAAGTGTTCAGTTTGTATAGAAAGATTTGAAGTGGGTTCTGAGGCCAGGAAGATGCCATGTGACCACATTTACCACTCAGACTGCATCGTTCCATGGTTAGTTCATCATAACTCATGTCCTGTTTGCCGTGGTAAGCTGCCACCCGAAGGACATGTTAGTTCTCGTGGTAGTCAAATTTGGAGAGGAAGGAATGTCAATGGTAATAGTGAAAATGATATCTATAGGGGTAGGGAGAATAGACAGTTCAACGATGGATGGAGAAATCTACTATCATTTTTGAATTTTTGCGGCCAATCCTTTCTTCTAATTCAAATACTTAATCGTTGGAGCTGAGACTGGGGATACTACTCTCCTACAACTCTTTGACCAGAACAATGGCAGAAGTTAACTGAGTTTCATTTCTTCTCCAGCTGTCAAATAATGCTTATTTAAATGACATGAATAAAGCTTCTGAATGCTTTGAACTTGATCTCATAAAGATACTATTAGATCATAGAAGTATGTGAAAATGTTTGTAAATACAATATTTTTGGAAGCAATTTTCGTTCTATATTTTTGGTTGCTTAGTAGCTTAACCTTGTAGGTAATTTGCATGGTCTATTCTGAATGTGTTTGGGAGATAAGAGGAAAACGAATCAAAGGGGAAGGAAAGGTGAGTGATAAAAGAGAAACTGTGGAGCTTAACCTATGTATGTATCATCCCATAATGTATAGACCTTAATTATGCCCTCCTTTGATATTCATGTATTTTAGTATTTGTCTCACCTCTTAAGGAGACAAACACAACACTTTGCAAAATTGGATATGCATGCAATAGACAAAAATGTAGGACCATAAGGATATACTATCCTTGAATTTATACGAAAAATTGAGATCTGAATGGAAATGGGTTTAATTTTCTTATATTTTAAGTTTCTGGAGGACTACCACATCATCTTTAGATTGGAACCTATTATTATGAATAAATACTCGAGTAGTGATATATGAACCATTCATAATTTTATGCATCTTTATTAATATCTCTCATTTCTCTCTATTTTTTTCTTCATATTATGTCATAAATTTTATCATATTTATATTTTTTTTCCATCATTTTAGGTGTTGAAAAACATATGGAGTATCTACCAAATATTTTTCTAAATAATCAAAGCTAGTAAAGTTATGAAGCTCTACTAAATGCACAAACACATGCAAAACTTTTGCACAGATTATGTTTTTTATTAAAAATATATTAAATAAAATAGGAGAAAGATTGATAGGTTTAAAATTGTTAAGCTCATATACACATTGATTAATCGGCGAAAATAAATTTATATTATGTTAAATTTAGTAAATTTACACTTCTAATAATTATTTTTTAAATATTAATTTTTTTCCAAGATAACCAATAAACAGCATTATCTTACTAATCGTGTATATTAAGTTTCAAATATTTTAAACATTTCCAAACATGTAGTTAAACAATAAAAAATATTTACTTATATTAAAATAAAGCAATTTAATAAAATATCATATTTTAAAAATTATACACAATTTTTCCTTTTTAAAAATGTTTGGAAAACAGTATGAAAATAACTCATGATATTTTTAAAATACTTTCAATTTATTTTAATAAAATTCATGGAAAGACTTATAATATAAGTTTTCCTTAAACATATTTCAGTAAATTTGACGTCAAGCTTACTAAAGAAACTCACATTCGATGAGAATTTGTTCAATAAATACTTAACTAAATTATTTACCTAAACACATTCTAGATTTTACTTTGTGTAATATAAATTTAATATTAAAATATTAAAATTATAAATATATTAAATTTGGTTAAAAAAATATTGATACGAATTTATCCCTACTATACATTTTTTTTAGAGAAATCCCTTCTATACATAGACAGGGATGAAGTGGAAGAGTTGGTAAAAAAAAAAAAAAAGATCAAAATAAAATTATATCTACAATACAATTTTGACAAGCAAACCATGGACTCTTTCAAAACTAGTATTGTTTAGCTAATTTACAAATTAGTAAAAGTATAAAGCTTAGCTTACGAGATTAACAACTTTCTCTTTATAATTAAAACGAAGAAGTATATTATATAAATGTGAACTTGACGTGCTCCCACCAGCTGGCCTTGCATAATTTTTTGCATTCGGCATGGGCTATAAAAAAATTGGTCTGTAGCAGATTGACCGCCCAAACTAGCATGTGGGTTTAGTTTTATGCCTTTTACTTCCTGCACCTCCATCTTGCTTCCTGCCCCCACTTTTTTAATATCCCTCAACTACCCTTCTCATTTTATAACTTTCCTCTTCCCTCTTTTGAACCTATTTCTCCTAACACACCAAACACCCCCTTCAGCTACTCTCAGCAGCCTTGATCTCCATTGGATTGGCGTCTCTGCTGTCGCGGTGGTTCCCATTTGCTAAAGTTTGGTTTTTTCCATAGCCTTCACAAAGGTTGAAGTTTATCTCAATTATTTGGCTCTGTTTCGTTCATCTGCATAGCTCATGTGAGGCTGGCTCGACACCCATACTTTAAGGTGTGTTGTTTTCTACTTTTATTCATGTTTTTTTCTCTCCAAAAAACAAGGTCTCGACGAAGAATAATAGTACCAGAAGTTTCTAGATAGGCTAGTCCAGAAGGATATCGTTATGCAAAAGCCTATCCGAAAGTAGTATATTGGACTCCGAAATAGTCTTTCTGGAATAGCTATTCAGAAACTGCAATACAAGTTCTAGATTGTTCGTTCCAAAATATATATTATAGTTTCTGGAATAGCTCTTCATGAATGGTTATTTTTGTAGTCCAAAAAGACTATTTCAGAGTGAGGATTTTATAGTCATGAAAGGCTATCCCATAAGGTAAATTTGGTTGTCCAGAATACCTATTATGAAATGGTTATTTTTGTAGTTTGGAAAGGCTATTCCGAAAGGTAAAATTAGTTGTCCGAAATACCTATTATGGAATGTTTATTGCATATTCTGGAAAGCCTATTTTGGAAGGGTGGTTTGTGTAGGCTGGAGAGACTATTATAGAAGTTGTTGTTATGTACTACAGATTGTCTATTCCAAAAAACAAGATTCTGAAAAGGGAAACTTGAAATTTTTTTGGAATTCATAATTTTTCATTTTAATTTACATTCAGGACTGTTGTGGTGTAATCCTTAAATTTTTGGAATTTCATTTGTATCAATCTTAAAATAGGACATCATATACCTACTTTCCCTTTCTTTGATACAATTATAGAGAAAGTTAGCATATGTTAATATAGAATTTTAAAGAAAGTTAAATTAATACAATTACAAATTATTGAAAGAAAAAAAACATGTATCACTTTATCACAGTAGAAACAAAATCTTTCAAATAATACAACCAAAAACATAGAAGAATATCAATCCGGAAAGTGCATTCTAGAAGTCCCTAGCACTTCTGGAATGGATAATTTGGAATTACTACCCCTCTAGAATGGGTAATTCGGAATTCCTACCCTTCCAGAATGAGTAATCCAGGATCCTACCCTTGAATTCCGAACTAGGTCCTCCAAAAATCCTTGAACATTTTAGAACAGGTGTTCCATGATTGCAGCAAGCTTGTTATGGAACACCTATTTTTAAATGTTCAAGGCATTCCTGAGTACCCAATTAATAATTCAAGGGTATGAATTTTGAATTACTCATACCGGATTTATCTATAACCCATTGAACCTAAACCACCCTTAAATTGCATAGTTTGGGAAGGGAAGGGTGACAAACTAGGGGAAGAGGAATGCCACAGAAACAAAAAAAAAAAGGGAATACTTACCTTCATTGTCGTTCTTGTTCCTTCTTCATTTCGTTGTCACAACTTCACTTCATTGTCACTCCTCAAGCTTCGCCTTTGCCTTTTCCTAAACTACTGTAGGAATATTAGGGTATGGACGAATGGGTTAGGGTGTTGGGGCACATAAAGTTGGGATGCAAATGGTTAGCGTGGCGGTGTTTGGGTTGGGACGCAAAGAAGACTGACGGACGAGAATGAGTACAACATAAGAAGGGGAAGGGTTTGGGGTGTCTTGCGACGATGCAAAGGACGGTAGGGGGTGGGTTTGGGGTGTCTTGCGGCGATGCAAAGGACGGTAGGGGGTGGGTTGGGAGTGTTGAGTCTTTGGCTCTAAAAGGGAATTTTTTTCATGCAGGAAGCAAATAGGGAGGTGTGGGAAGTAAAATCCTAATTTTATCGGTATTGACATATACAACTAAAATTGTTTAAGGACATTGTTATCACTACCATAATTGCTATTGACACTATGAAGTCTTGGCAATGGCCATTTTAACCTTTTGAGGTTTCTTATACCCCCAAAAATTACACAACTGAAACATGATTTTGTTGTATTGTTTGGGGTGAAAAATATATACAACAAAATCATGATTCTTTTATGTTATTTAGGGATGGAAAAAATACACAATGAAATCATGATTCTGTTGTGTTATTTGGAGGTAAAAAAACCACAACAAAAACATAATTTCGTTGTGTTGTTTAGGGGCAAAAAATACACAACAAAATCATGATTTCATTGTGTTATTTGAGCGTGAAAAAAGTTACACAACAAAAACATGATTCCATTGCACACTTGTACAATGAAATCATGTTTTCATTATGTTTTTTTTCACCCTAATATAGGAAACAATTCTATTGTGTTTTTGTCAAAAGAACATTTTTCGGATACTGTTAAAAGGCACCCACGTGACTAGTGCTAATAGAAACTCCCTTGTTTAATCTCAATTCATTTAAAAATTAGCCAAATCAATATTCACTAGTTCCCCACTATGACAAAAATAATATAAAACAAGGATGAAAAAAAGCTCTACATGCTAACAAAATATTAGACAAAAACTTAGGAATACTTGAAAATCTTCCCCTCTCTCTTGTAGACTTAATTTGGAAACTCGAGATCAAGGACGTGACTATGGTGGAGTCTTAAGATCCTGGACCACATATGAAACAAAAAAATAACCAGTAATTGAAGGTTTCAAACTGCAAGAAAAATAATAAATAAATAAATATTTTATTTTAAAAATGAAAATTAAAAAAATAATTTTTTTTGTCATTACCACTGTTTTCAAATCGAGGTCCGCCTCTTTCTCATTCACCTTTCCAAATTGATTAGTGGCATCGCCGCTCACACCGCCATCATGATCCTCTTTCTTTCCATTCATCGACCTCCCTCCACGATCTCCTCTCCTACCTCAACTTGTACAGCGACGATAACGCTTCAAATCTTCATCTAATGTGAGCATGCCTACCTCGTTGTTGCCCACCATAAGCCATATTTACCATAGATGCGTCTTGGGATCAATACATAAGTTCTCAAAACACAAAATCCTCATATCACAATATTAAAGCTAGCTAGACTCAAATGGCGAAAGTGGCAGTGTCCTTAGCACGAGACAATTTGCTTCCATTACTAGGCGATGAAGCAAAACTACTTTAGGACATTCCCAAAGATTTTGTAGACATAAAAAAAGAACTAGAATACTTTCAAGCCTTTCTCAAGGATGTAGATAAAAGGGTTGTAGATGAAAAAGCCAATGCAAATAAGGGAATCAAAACATGGGTGAAAGAGTTCAGGGAAACATCTTTTTGCATAGAAGATGTCATTGATGAATACAAGATTTATGTGGAACAACAACTTGATGCTCTAGGATTTGCAGCTTTACTCTTTAAGTGTGATATCACTCACTTTATTGAAACTTTGAAGTGTTGCCATCAACTAGCATCAGAGATTCAGTAGATTAAGTCAGTTTTTGATGAACTCAAGCAAAGACGAAAAGATTATAACTTCCTAAATCAACCTTCTTCTGAACAAGGACAAAGCATTAACATAAGTAGCCAAAGTGTCAAATGGATAGACCCCCGAACAGTTTGCCCACATCTTGATGGAGCTCAAGTTGTTGGCTTTGAAGACCCAATAGATGAATTGATTTGTTGTTTAGTAGAGGGACCAACAGAGCGCATTGTCATCTTTGTGGCAGGAATGGGAAGCTTGGGGAAAACCACTCTTGCGGGCAACGTTTTCTACAACTAGAAGCTAGAACTAATCACTCATCGTAACACATGGCAAACAAAATTTACTTAAATTATAGTGAAAAACTAAAATGAAAAGGTAATACATTAAAATCACAAAATTAGATTGAAAAAAGGCTAACCTACAAAAAAAAAGATTCTTTACCAATGGAATTCACAAAACTTTAGAAGAATTTTCCCTTCTCCCATGGAATCATGTAATGCAATCTTGCAGCCTCTTCCAAACAAATTATTCAAGCCATTCCCAAACTGTGTTGAGTCTAAAACTCGTGGTATTTTAATTATGACAAACCTTTTGAACACAAATCATAAGCCTTTTGAGTTTATGCCTATTGATGAGTTTTCTTAAGTGTATTAAAAAAAGACAAGTTCTGTAAATAACAACAATTGAAGTAAACTCAAGACTATCATGAGTCACTCAAAAAGAATGATAAGCTTGGAAGCTCAAAAGAAGACACAATGTGTCTTTGTTTGTGTATTGTAATAAAGAAGTCAACATGCTCACGAGATGAAGATAAAAACTTGAAGCCATGAAAGTGATCAACAACTAAAGGACAAGAAGAATTTTGCAAACACGAAGATCTGCACAATGAGCATGACATGAAGAGCAAGATTGTTGCAATATGCTCATAATGGAATTTCATCAACAGGATGAGTTCATTCTTGACATTGTCTATGCAATTCTAGAAAGCTCTTCAACTTTCATAAACAAGTTGTGGTTTGGTACCAAAATGTAACACCCTTTGTTACAATAATAACCTATAATAAAATATACCAAAAAGAATACCTCATGTATAATAAAATAAGTCAAATAAACGAGTTTTTACATAAAGAAAACATTATCCTCAAAACATGGGCATCTAAACTACATGAATGATAAAAATATAACAAAAGTAGTCGCATCTAGCGTCTTATTCTAAGGTACTGACCAAGCTAAAATAAATGTAACTAAGAAAACAATGTTTTCAAGTCTCCTCAAACTTGGAAACTTCTTCCTCGTGCTCTGAAAACAACACTTATAATGAGATGATAATTCGAGTGAATAAAACAACTAAAAGGAGTTTGCAAATAGTGTTGTTCTTAGCTGGTGGGGTAATCAACCATGGTATCTGTAATGAATTTAAAATAAAATTGTGTGTGTGTACACACACACACACTCCAATAAAAATCATCTTAAAACAATCACAATTCATGACATTCTAAATAAATAAATATTTAAATAAACGGCAATACCTCATCCCATCCAAATAAATATAGCAGACACAACTTAGTGATTCCAACAGACTCACAAGACTCAATTCTTTGGTTCCCGAAACCAGTATAGATCTCAGATTCTTCAAAGGATTTATGAGTTCATATTCCATGCAATGGTATCCTAGTGTCTTTCTCATCATAGATAGAGTATCCAGAATCTCTTCGCCATCCCAGATAGAGGTATCAATAATAATTTCATCTCCATCCTAGATGGAGGTATCTATCATATAATCTCATAATAAAATGTACATCATTATCCCTTCCTAGAAGGTGATGACCAACTCACAAAATTACAAGAATACTACTTTAAAAAAAACTACCAAACAAGCTCCCTGATTTCGTGCATCCAATAATAATTCTCAAAATCAAACCGCAATAATAGTAGAATCAACTAATAATATGAAACCACATATATGACCACAATTATATACGTAATATAATAACTAAGACATATAATGTTTACAATGGCTAGAACATAACACAAATATGTACAAATTGGTCCTAATCCTAAAAGTTAAATTATACATTCAATGATAAAGCTCTTTAGATAATGTCAATATACATATACATACATACATATATATATATATATATATATATATATATAGAAAACACATTCTCAAGAATTCATACCATGGAAGTTTAGAAAAAGTTGTTTTACTCACCTCTTCAAGTAAGAAATTCATGCTCTTCATTCTCATCTTCTCCTCCATTAATTGCGTCAAAAGAATTCCCCCGCTTTCTTTCCTTTTCTCCGTCCCTGAGCAACCCACTAATACCAAGAGAGACTGTTTATGTGTGTGATTTTAAGAGGATAAACTATCTACCAATATATAAGAAATTTATGTAATTTAAAATTTGTTTAATCGATCTTTATTTATCTATTATTTATATTATCTTTAATCAATCTAATACATGATTATACTATCATCTTTTCAAAATAGAAATAACAATCTAATATATTAAAACAATTTAATCTATCTTTTCCTTTACTAAAAGATATATTTAGATATCTTTATCTAGATAATTATTATATTATTTTTGGGATGTTACAAATACAATATGGATCATGGACAAAATTAAGCTTGAAGTTGTAGACATTAGTCTGCTTGGACAACTTGATGTGTGTGCAGTAATTTGAAGACTGCTTGTGCTATAGAAGTGCATTTAAGATAATCTTAGTGGTTGTGGAAATCTAAGAGAAATATATGCATCTTTCATGAAGAATTCATTGGCTAATAAGGTTTGGATCTCAAAATAAATTGATCATCAAGATAGAGATATCATTTTGTCTTTACAATATAATAGATCTGCAAGGCTTTGAAGATTGCTTATGTTGTAGTGGTTCAAATGACATGAGTAGTGTCTAAATGTCAAGGATATAATTCTATACAACTTTCATGAAGATATCAAAAGCTAGTTTGGCCATTCAAATGGTCAAAGAAACAAAAAATAGTAGCAAGCATAACATGCTACAACAAGCTCACACTAGAATGTTTGGAATACAAGTTTGTCATGTCATCTCATAAAAGTATTCCTATAAGAAGAACATTTAGTGGCTTTCTATCTACATCAGAGAACTATCTCAAAGCACAACATTAGATGTAGGAAAGCTATGCAAGCCAACATATATGCAAATGAAAGATATATAAAGAGTAAAACATAGCAAGTATTTTGATGAATTCAAAACAAGCGTAGAATGGATGTCTTGACTATGCTTTCAAGTGAGAAGCTTTAGAGGATTTGAAAAAAAAACCCATCTTTTAATGAAGTTGTGCTTCCCTCTAAAGATCTCAATCTTACCATGTTTCAAAGACATCAAGAAGGTCTTACTTAGAAGATCTATCAAAGGCTATATTGAGCAGACAACATCAAAATGAAGTTGTTTTAGAGTCAACATCAAAATGGTGTACTTAAGGACTCTGGGAATGAGAATATCAAAATGATACTTTGATGACAAAATAGATTATGAGATGACTACATCAAAATGAAGTATTGAAGTCAAGATCATGCAATATTTATGCATCATAATGAAACTGCATTAGACTCTACATTAGAATTGTGAAAAACTTGACTCTGAAAACTAATCTTCAGAATGGTTCATAAATGCTCATAATGAACCTCAAAGACAACATCAATTCTTCCATAAGCTACCACACATACAAAGGGCGCATTAGAATACTGAGGTTGAAAGCATATAATTTTCCATATGTTGCCACACATGTTGAGGGCATATCAGAAAGTGAATGATAATTGGATTAGAAGATGCATAAGTGGAAAGCTGAGAATTTCCTTGAGAAATATAGTGTGCAACATCAGAATGAAGACTGAAGAGACTTTATAAAGTCTAAACCAAGGACTAAAAACTAACACAACAACAACAACAACCACCTTTATATGTTACCTATGTTGAAGTATGCTACTTCAGAATGATTTGTGTTGTTATGAAGTGTTTGGATTGATGGAACTGAGCTATCTAAATTATCATATCATGTTATCTTTATCAAAAGGAACCCATATCAAAGTAGGTCCTTCCTCAACAACATCAGAATATTTCTAAGAGACCTTCAGAAAGCTGCTCAAAAACTGATCATCAAAATGGGCTAATCGGAAGGAGCTAATAGATTGTGTCTCCCATGGTGTTATCGCTGAGGCAAGTTATCTCTAAGCCAAGACCATGTGTGGTGTTGTGGTAAGGGAGATGTTGTAAAGTCCAACAAGTGGTTGACAGTTGTAAAAATCTAGTATGTTATTGGTTATGTTAGTGAAAATCTCAACAATTTGGGTGAAAACTGGATGTAGCCCAAGGTTGGGGTGAACCTATATAAAAATCTATGTGTTGAATCTCCTCTTTCCTTCCTCATTATGTTATGGTATTTATTGTCTTATATTGCATCTGCATCAGAACATTCTAAGCATCAGAATGAAATATATCAAAATGCATACATAAGAAGGTGTTCGTAACAAGCCTAATTGTTTTGTTAAATGACATATCTAAACTAAATTATCTTTGTGATAGTTGTCTCAAACTAGTTCAATCATATGCATCAAAGTATGAAAAATTTCAGAAAACATGAAAATGATTTTGTGCATGAAAAGCTTGAAGCTGTATTTTGAACAATGTCTTTTTAAGCATGACATTCTAAGTACAACTTTCTAAGTACTGCAGTCAGCACAACAACATATTATTATTCTTTTGCTTTTTATTGGTAACCAAATTCAAAAATTCAGTAACTTAGTAAAATTTAGATAATGGAGTCCGTTTGAGAAATCGATTGGGTGCCAATGGTATAAAAGTTATCGATATTAGATGTTGATTAAGAGTAGGTACTGGGCCTTTAATTAATAGAAGCCTAATTAATTAAGAAAAGGTGTTTAGTAGCTGAAGATAAGGGTTGATTGGTCAAAGCTAAGTGAAACTGTTAGAGAATATATGATTTCTAGACTTTAGGAGAAAGGAAGGTTAGTGGGCAAAACTATTTCAGTTATCAAGATCCCGATTTATGTGGATCGGTCTGTTGAGTTATAATCAAAGTTGTAACATGAAATGGACCTTTAACTCAAATTCAAATCAATATTTCTTATTTCTAGCTATTATATTTTTGAAATTTGAGTTGTTCTATTATTTCAATTTCTTTATGAATCTCTTTATCATTATTTTTTTCATTCTTATCATTTTCATGTTAGTTTCTGATATAATCATTTCACCTAAACCAACTGCTTCTTTGAAGTGACTTGGGAATCCATTGTTAGAAAGCATATTTCCCTTTCTAATGTCAATCATTTGAACATTATTTTGTAATCATGTTGAAGCTAGCATTAAGCCAATATCATTGGTTTGATTCTGTGCAACAACAAAATTGGCATGCCTAGTGGGACTAGAGTAGGTGAATTGATTAGGCAATTTGAATCTAAAGTCGAGTTGCACCAGCTTATGCATTTACACTCTGGTAAGACAATAAGAGATATGGGGCCTTAATAAAAGAAAACATGCAGCAAGAAGACCATGAAGGACCAACTTTAGGAATGCCAGCAACATAGTCCATTCTTACAATGTTAATCCCGACAACATAGTCCATTCCAATGATGTTGACATATACTCCTATGGTTGTGTTAAGTGTCGATACTACGACAATGGTGATAGAGACGCCTACTGTAATGACTACGTCATTCATCTAGACAAATTGATCTGGGCATTCATGATATATTGTAGCAAGTTTCCAAACAACTTGCTGATTTTGTTAAACCCACGGTACACAATGGATATCATAATGCAAAGGAGTCAGATCAGTGTTTGTCTAGAGCAAGGGAAAGTTTTGTTACCTCTTTCACGCAAGGTTGGATCATCCATCCAAACACAGAAATAGGACAGAATGGAGATGTTTAGCATGTTTCAATAACAGGGATCATGCAGATAAGTGGACTAAGTCTGTTTGTCCAAACAAGCATGGCACAACCAAAATTGATAGTAGGAGGACCATTGGTGGGTAATCAAACTAGTTCAATTTAGGCAATCTCAGTTCCTTTTGGACAAGGTGGGTCAATTTAGGCTTTTTTAGTAATGACGGGTCAATCGAATATAGCATTTTTTCCCAACATTAAAATGGTTATGCCTTCGACAAGATTAGTTCCATCAGTCCAACTGAGTCATGTTTAGGTTCTGAATTTAATTTATGCACCTCCGCTTAATATGCCATTGAATTCAAAAAACCCCAATCCTAAGGGCATAGTTTTTTTTACCGATCACACGACTCAAAATAATCCTTACATTGGGTAGGTTAACTTGGCGAGGAGCTCACCTAGCCCAAGCCATATCAACATGCCACCATTAGGGCAAATAGGTGTGTCGATTTCCAATATGGTTACCAATGGTGATACAACCAAGAATTAGTTGTCGATAGGAAGTCATGATGGAGGGATGCATGCATCTAATCAACCAATAGGGAGATCCTAGTTGATTGGCCCTGGAGTAATAACTAAAGCCATTAGGAAGAACTTTGGGATACAACTGAAGCCATTGGAAGGTCCTATATATAGGAAATCATACCCTAAGTGGGTTGACATAATGGTTCCTTCCCTTAAAGGTTACAAGACGCCTAATTGCACTACTTTTTTTTAGGAGATGATGGCAAGTATACCTTGGAACATGTGCGATGATTTATGGCCTAGTGTGGAGAGGCAAGCCAAAATGAATGTCATAAGCTCTAGTTGCTTCATATGTACCTTACAAGGACTACATTTACTTGGTATTTGACACTGCCACTAAATTTAGTACAAAATTGGAACGATATGGAGAGGTGTTTTCACAATATAGACCTCAGCAAGACATTAATATCACTGATTTGATGGGTTTGAAACAATAGGTCAACAAATCGGTAATGGAATTCCTAGAGAAGTTCAAAATAATTAGTTGGTTGATGTTCGATACAGTTTCTTGAAGTCAAATACACAACTATTGCCATAAGTAATATGCATTCTAAGTTGACGGAGAAACTAGTGGCTCGGGAATGTAGTGACAAGAATCAACTAGCTTCAAGGGTTACTAGAATAGAGCATTTCACTACAGACAAGGACAAAAACAAGTGAGTAAGGGACGAGGTCTGATTTAGTATCAGTTATTGATATTCATGAATATGATGTCATTGCGATACCTATGGTAACTAAAATCATCAAAGTCAAGCCTTTCTCTTGTTTGGCATTGAAGGCTACCAAGGCCAAAAATCCCAATACTACTGGATATAAATTTGAGTATGCCTTTGAGATTTCAAAAGCGGATCAAATATTTTATTATCTTCTCAAAGATCAGCAGATACAGTTGATGGATGGGCACAAAATTCCTTCATCCGAGAAGATAAAAGATAAGAAATATTGCAGGTGGCATAATTCATATAATCACAACTCTAGCAAATGTTGGGTATTTTGGCAAGCTATTTAGAGATCTCTTAAAGAGGGAAGGTTTAAGTTATTCGACAAGAGCTTTGTATAAATGATTGTAGATATTGATTTCTTTCCAAGTATCGATATTAACATGGTTTCGTGCAACCCAAATAGGAAGAAAGAGTGGCATATTCAGTAGTTGAAACAGAGACAAATGCAAGGATCAAATAACCAACCTAGAATAGTGTGTTTGAGCAACTATGGAGGATGAAATCCTTCATGCCACAAACATTTTCAACACCAAATGAGATGGTTAAAGGGCGTTGTTTAGCCAAATGTTTGTGTCGATCGACTATCATGAAAAAAAAGTGATTAACAGGCCACAAAACTTTTGAGACGAGGCTAGTAATGGCAAGTTGTCGACAATATAGTTAGGGATGCCATGAAGAGGCATGTAACCCTGAAGCAAGGATGTCAATTATTGATGACAAACCAATTCCAGATGGGGTAAACAAATGGAAGAATTTAAAGTGGAAAACGACATGAGAACTTTGAAGATTATTGTGAAAAATAGTGATTATCTAAGTGGTTGAATGATCAAACCTTTTGTTAATATTAAGGAAGAGGAATGGACAATTAATCAGCAAAAGGAAAGGCTACTACCACCTAGAAAATTAACCAAAACACAGAAAATGAGATTCCAAAAAAAGAAGGCAATCAATAAGATGAAACAACCCTTGTTTTTTATTTTTTAATTAAAAGGTAAAGGTTCTAATGAGGTGTTTTCTTCTAAAGTAATGAAGGCTTTGCAGAAGGATTTCATGTCAAAAGGAGGATAAGGAAATACAATTTGTCATATAGAATAGTAAAGAAGGCTTTTGCTAATGAAGAGCAACAAACAAGGATAAAGCTTAGTAAAGTGTACCAGGAGGATAAGGAAATACAATTGAGTGCATATTTGACAGATAGAATAGTTGATTACATAGATAATTTGTCACAATTAACCGTTTCAGTTTTAGATCAGCAATTTGAGGATTCCCTATTGGATTTTATGTTGGGAGATGAGGTTGACTTTTTAACAACTGAAGTCGATATAGTTAGTCTTATACCAAGTAACTTCTAGGCTTATGCAAAACAGTCAAATCAACTGGACGGTGATGTGTTTGCTGAAGAAGCGAAATGGGCATCGTTGATTGAAGATCTAGATCAACAAGGGAAAGCAATGATATTTGAAAAGCCCATAAAAGAAATAGGGAAACATTTGAAGCCATTGTATATCAGAGCCTAAATTAATGTTAAAACTTTGAGCATAGTAATTATAGATGGTGGAGTTATGTTAAACGTGATGCCAATTAATACTTTGAAGAAAATTGGCAACAGAATAAGAGATTTGACAACTACCAACATGAAGATGATTAATTTTACTGGCAGTGGCACTCATGCTTTGGGGGTGTTAGTAGCCGATATTACAGTTGGGACCAAAACAAAACAAAAAATGGTGTTTTATGGTGAATGCTAAACCAACACCTATATTGTTGTAGGGGCACAATTGGATTCATGGAATTAAGTGTGCCCTATCAACTCTTCACCAGTTCTTGATGTTTTAGGGTGGAGACCAGGTAGAAATGGTACATGTTGATAAAAGTCCATTTGAAACCAATGTACATATGGCTAAAGCTATCGATTATTCCCCTTATATGAAGCCAATACAGGTGCCTTAATCATATGAAGAAGAAGCATGAAAAGCCTATAACTTGACTACAAAAGGGTTTAAAATTGAGACATTGGTTGATTCCATGGCTGAGGCGGTTGTTGATCCATGATACAATACAAAGAGGCAATGTTGGGTTTGTTAGATAAATTAGTTATATTTCATATAGGGAATAAGTTGATTGATTTATATTCATCTCACCAGGAAGATACACAAGGAATGGTATCTATTTAAGTATCCTTTGGGGCATTCTGCCTAAATAACAACTAAAGTAGGTCAACCAATTCAAAGGCGTATTCCTTCATTTGAAGCTCAAAATCCATAGATGGAAATGAATCTTAGCACTAGTAAGGAACCTTGGATGACAAAAGTAAATGGTTTGTTAAACGAGGAGCAAGGAAGCAATTAGTGGAACTCATCACGAAATATCGAGATTGTTTTGCTTGGGATTATCATGAGATGCATGGATTGTCTCGAGAGTTAGTAGAACATCGGTTGCTAGTCAAACTAGGTTTTAAACTCCTAAACTACCACCAAGGAGGTATAATCTGTAGTTAATTCCTTAAATTAAAGTTGAGGTGCAAAAACAATTAAAGGTAGGGTTTATCAAAACAACAAGGTATCCTAAGTGGTTGTCTAATATAGTTCCAATGGTGACAAAGAATGGAAACTCTAGGTATGTACAAATTTCAGAGATTTGAACCTTGTCTTGCCAAAAGATGAGTATGTAATGCCAATTGTATATATGTTGGTTGATTCAACAGCCAAACATGGAATCCTTATGTTTATGGATGAACATTCTGGATATAATCAAATATATTTAGCAAATGAGGATGTAGCAAAAATTGCTTTCCAGTGTCTATGAGCACTTAAAATTTATAAGTGGTTGGTAATGCCATTTGGTGTGAAGAATGTAAGAGCTACATATCAATGGGCTATGAATGCTATTTTCCCTGAATTGATTGGAAAATCGATGAAGGTTTACATTAATGACATAGTTGCTAAATCAACTAATTTTGAAAAAAACTTGGGTGATTTGGAGGATTCTCTTTTAAGGATGAGGTTTCAAAAACTAAAAATGAATCCTAAGAAATGTGCCTTTGGAGTATCAACAGGAAATTTGTGGGTTTTCTTGTCCAACAAAGAGGAATTGAGGTAGACAAAAACAAAGCTAAAGCAATATTGGAAGTGAGACCATGTTAGAATAAGAAGGAGCTCCAAAGTCTGATTAGGAAGATCAATTTCATGTGAAGGTTTAATGCTAATTCTATTAGGAATTTGAAAACTTTATTGCCATTATTGAAGTTAAAAAAGGTTGATATGTTTAGGTGGGAGATAGAGTTTCAAGAAGTTTTTGAGAAGATCAAGCAAGCATTGGCAAATCCACCCATGTTAATGTTGCCTGAACCTGAAAAATCATTAAACCTATAAATATCAATTGCTGATGAGTTTATTGGTTGCCTCTTAGCTCAGGATGTTGATAACGACACCAAGAGGGTAGTGTATTACTTAAGTTGATTGTTGAATAATGTTGAGATGAGGTATATCATGCTTGTACTAAACTTGAATACTATTTAATGCCAAGAGAAGTGTTGGTGGTATGCCAAATAGACATAGTTAAACATTTATTGAATCAGTTTGTGTTACAAGGATGGTTAATGAAATAGGCAATAAAATTAAGTGCTTTTGCTTTAATTTACACTCCTTTACATCCTATTAAGGGCCAAGCATTAGCCAATTTTCTAGCAAAACATCCATGTGTCAAAATATAAGATGTTATTGCCAAAATGAATAATTATATCGGTTTACAGCCTCGAGTTTTAATGTTTGATGGATATAATCCTTTGAGTTAAAATATTCAACTAGAAGAATATCCTCTAGTTGATTACTTGATGTTGGATGCTGATAATTTAGATTCTTGGCAGGATGAATTGATTCAGTATCTAGAAAATCCTTCTCAAATGGTGCATATCAAGTAAAAACAAAAAGCATTGAAATACATAATGATTGATAACACTTTATTCTGGAGATATGTTAATGGATTTTTTCTCAAATTCCTTAACAATAAAGATGCTTTGAAAGTAATGGGAGAAGTCCATGAAGGGTTATGTGGAGCGCATCAATCTGGGAACAACATGAAAAGGATGATTAATCAATATGGTTATTATTGGCCAACGGTTACTGAGGAATGTTTCAGGTATGCCAAAGGATGTGTAGAATGTCAAAAGCATGGTAACATACAATGAGTACCAGCAAATGAATTACATTCCATAATTAAACCATATTCATTTAGAGGATGAGCCATGGATATTATTAGAAAGATTCATCATTCTTCATCTAAGAGACATTCGTTCATTTTAGTATCGACAAACTATTTTACCAAATGGGTTGAAGCAATACCTATGGTAAACGTTATTCAAATTTGGTATTCCACAAATAATTACTACAAATCAAGGGACTATGTTTATAGGAGAAAAAGATTGTTTAATTTTTGCAACGGTTTGGAATTCAATTGATTCATTCAACGCCTTATTATGCACCAAAAAATGGCTAAGCGGAATCAACCAACAAGATCTTAATTGATATGATTAACAAGAGTATGGAAGAAAAGTATCAAAGGTGGCATGAAGCATTGATAGATGTTTTATGGGTATGTGTTAGTCGTCTTATACGACTAACTTTTGTATAGAAAAACTTTTGCAAAATATGTATAGTTTTCCCCAATTTATAGTTCTCTTGTAGGAATTGTAAATAAACTTTTTTGTGTATTGATCTCTGTCATTAGGGTCTCTTTTATTGGAATTAATGTTAAAATATGTATAATTTTAGGTAAAAATGAGCTAATTTCTTGAAGTGCCAAAGTGGCTATCGCGCTAAGCGAACTCAGTGGGCTTAACGCGTATCCATTGCTAAGCATGACTTAAGCATGCTTAGCATGAAGAAGGAATCTGGAAGAGCACCTAAATCAAAGTAGTGCGTTAAGCGCGAGATCAGCTCGCTAAGCGAGTCGTGCGTCTCTTGCGAGGCTCAGCACAACATTGACGCCAAGCCCAAATCCACTTACTCACACTAAGTGCGATAGTGGTGCTAAGCGCGGCGGTGCGATTTCAGAGCCTATTTAAAGCCTGAATTGTCAGAATTAGGGTAACGAAATTATTACGCTTTTGCACAGAATTTTACACACAAACTTTGGAGAGTAAGCTCTGAAGATAGCAGAGGAGAGGCTGCACAGCAAAGAGCCTAGGGTTCATCTTTGAGCGAGATTAGAGAGTGTTTGAGTGATTGTGAGGTGCCAAGAAGAGGAGGAGAGATCCTCCTTCCTGTGTAAGCAGCAATTTCTCTGTATTCTCTGTCTAATTGTAGAAAAGGCCTCCTTGTTATGGCTTGCTAAAACCCTAGTTGGGGATTTCTAATTAACAGTTGATGTAAACACTTTTCATATCTGATTAAGTGTGTTCTATTTATTCATTGCTTCTATCAATGCTTCATTGTTGCATGCGTTTGGTCTGATCACCCATTGGTGTGTACTGTTAGGAACTTTAGCACTGGGAAGTGTACTGTTTCCTGAGAACTTGATAGAGCAGGGCTAGATAACTACATTTCTAGGGATAGATTGCAAGTTTTTTAGTTTTTAATTATGCTATGATTATAATATTGTTTAAATTAAGCCTAGTCCAGCAAGAGGGATCTGAGGACGAAGCTTGGTTTAAATTAGTCTAAACTTACGAGGGATCGAGGTTTAGTACTTTAGCTTTTAGCATAGAACACAAGAACATTCTTAATTAGAGAAATATCTTTATATGCATCAACTCGTTTATTAGAAAGACCCAACGCTTTTAAACCATTGTCGTCACTTTTAATTGCTTGTGTTTATTGTTTTTCTAATTAGGATATATCATACTTTTACTTCAATTCACAATTATTATTTTCTGTCAACAAAATGCCTAATTATTGAACAAAGCTTTTCCAAATAAACAAGTTCCCTGTGTTCGATACTCGGATCATTCCATTTTAATTTTAAATACTTGGCAACCCGGTGCGCTTGCCGGTATATCACTTCCCCTTTGATATAAGTGTTTGTAAATTTAGGAAAAAGGAACTGTCTGGGCAGGCGAATAGTATGCCAAAATATGAGATGTAAAGCTACTAGTTTTACACCATTTCAGTTGACATATGGGCAAGATGTTGTTTTAACATTAGAAATAAATCTGAGGGTGGTGAAATAGTGTTTTTTAGATGCTAACCAATATAATGAGGCTTTGTTAACTAAATTGGATTCGGTAAGTGAAGACAACCTTATGGCCTTGGAAAGTATTTGTTTATATAAGGTTAGGGTTGAAAAAGTTTACAATCAAAATGTAAAACCTAAATCTTTTCTAGAAGTAGATCTAGTTTGGAAAGCTATTTTGTCGTTAGGATTTCATGATTCATAATTAGGTAAATGGTCGCCAAATTGGGAAGGGCAATAAATAATAGGCAAAGTGTTAAGAAATGGTTCATATCGAATAATGAAGGTTGATAGCAAAGAATTAAATACAAGCATTAACAAGAAATGCTTGAAAGGTTATTATTCTTCCATATAGAATGAATCATAAAAAAGGAAATGGTTCAAAGATGGATACATGCCAGCCAGTATACCTACTAAAATAAATCATTTTTGAAATAAAGGATTAGCGACTGTCATAACCTACCTCACGATGGGATGGCAAAGGAAAATGAAAGGGGCATCTTCTAAAAAAGAAAACAAGTGAGAGTCGCCACCAACGTTTATTCAAGAAAAATGTTAAAAAAATATGGAATGAATCATAAATAGGAAATGGTTCAAAGATGGATACATGCCATCCACTATACCTACCAAAATAAATCATTTTGGAAATCAAGGATTAGCGACTATCGCAACCTACCTCACGATGAGATGGCGAAGGAAAACCAAAGGGGCGTCATCTAAAAAAGAAAACAAGTGAGAGTCGCCACCAACGTTTATTCAAGGAAAATGTTAGAAAAAATATGGAAGGAATCATAAAAAGGAAATGGTTCAAAGATGGATACATGCCAACCTTTATACCTACCAAAATAAATCATTTTGGAAATAAAGGATTAGCGACTGTCGCAACCTACCTCACGATGGGACGATGAAGGAAAATGAAAGGGGCGTCTTCTGAAAAATAAAACGAGTGAGAGTCACCACCAACGTTTATTCAAGAAAAATGTTAGAAAAAACCAAAAGAGGTATGTGAATTTTGAAAAGAAGGGTTCATGAGTTGTTTACACATAGGGAAGGTATTAGCACCCCACGTGCCCATCACAAGGGACGACAACCTTTAATCGAGTGTGCAAAAACGAGACTTCAAAATTATTTATTTTACCTATTTTATTTTATTTTTTTGAATCGACGAGGATGTTGCCCATGCTCCTACGTATCCCTGAGTGAAATAAGGAAATCAAACCTACGTAGTTCTTTAAGTCTGAATGTTTGTGTGTTAAATTGATTTTATGTTTTTGAAAGATTTATTTTAATTGCGAACAAAGAGTCGCTAAGGCGTTGAACCTTGAAACGATGTTTTAAATTTTGAAAAGCAGAGAGAATTGTTAAGAAGTTGGACCTTGAAACGATCTCAAGTGATATTTGATAAAAATAAGTTTGGTTTGTGAATTGATTTCCTTTTCATTTATTTGTGTTTATTATTTTCTAGTCTCACAAAAGAAAAGAAAACGACTTCATGACATTGGTGATCAGCTAGAATTAAGCCTTACAAACAAAATGAAATTACTAACGAAGAAGGGGAGAAGATGAATACATACATAATGTTAGAGAGGACCCATAAGGGCACATGGATTATATTTAACTCTTAAGAAAAGAAAAGAAGAAAAAACTAACCGACTATTGCACAGGGTACAAGGCTAGCAAGAGAAACGATGTAGGTAATGATCCACGGTTGCGATTCGATAGCGCCCCGACTTCGCTTTTTTTCCTTTTTTCTTCTTCTTCCTTCATTTTTCCTTCCTCCAAAGATTTTTTGAACCCCTAAACCCCTCCCCCAGCATGGCTATTTATAAGAAAAGGTCATTTGGGGCAGGGGCAACTCGCCCAGGCGAGCCAGTTACTTATGGCTAAAGGAATTAGCTCACCCAGGCGAGCTGGCTGCTTAGGCCTGAAAGCATTTCATGGCCCAAGCGAGCCAGATGCTAGCCTGGGCGAGCTTGGGTCCATAAATATCCATAAAATGACCCTTTTTCCATCTTTCCCTTATATCTTTTTGTTTTCTTGATCAAAACCTGGAGTGATCCCTGGCTTCGCGCTTTAATCAGTGCCAAATGTCGTAATTTGACTAGCAATGATCAAAACATCACAGGTGAATGATAAAACATCATACTCAGATGAAATTAGGGTCTGACCGCGACAAAGGGATTATCCTTGGTAGCCATAGAATCTAGAATAGATGAGGAAGCTCTTAGATTGGTTGTCGATAAAATGTCCCATGTATTCGCTGGATCGATTGCCAACTCAACTTCAAGTTGAGAAAGTTGATCCCTGATGGTGATCCAGGACTTTAAGTCCTTAATATGTTGTTCCTCACTCAACCTTAGATCAATTTCCAAAGCTTCTTTTTTATGAAGCATTAAGGTAAGCTTAGTATCAATGTTAGTTGCTTGTATGAAGAGGGGAACATGTTGATCGACTAAAGCATTGAGTTTGTCGGTAATTGCTTGGATTTGAGGATTTATTTCAGCTAATTCCTTTTCAATTTTCTCGAGAGTTTCAGTCAATTCAGAAACTCGTTGATTAAGATGAGTTTGATTATGTTTTTGTTGAGTTCTCTCTTCATTCATCTTCTTGAAAGTGGCAAAATACTTGGTTTTTTACTATAGAGATCTCTAAGATGTTTAAGGTCAAAGGAAGCAGAAGCATGTTTACCCTTATGTTTAACATGGTTGAAAGATAATTTGGTTAACTTCCTTACCATAGTTGAGAGTACAACTTTCTAAGACGACAGAAGATTTAGAGAATGATAAATCTTCAAGAAAGACATTTGAAGGGATTTGACTTCATCCTTAGCAGTGGGAATGTCTTGTTCCAAGGCTTGTTTGACGTGATACTAATGGACTTGAATTGGTGAGGTTTCGATCGGCATAGGTGGAATAGCAAGTGGTGGCATAAAGTATTGAGTCATGTGTTCATTAGAGATAGTAGGGATGGTTGAGCGTGATGGAGGTTTCATTGTTGTAGGCTGAGGAGGAATTTGTGAAACAGGTGCAGCCGAAACAGGGATTTGAAAAGAAGGTGTAGATTCATCACAAGCCTCATAATCAACAGAAGGAGGATTTTGTATAAAATCATCATTCCTATCCTCTTCTTCCTTTTTTTGAAACATTTGGTGCTATGGTATTGACACGAATGTTTTCTTGAAAGGAAGTGAATAAATAAATACAAGAAGATCGATTGATAAGGGAAACAATTGATGGAAATAAAAAATATCTCTTCGACATCATTTGATTCCTCCTCTGAAGCTATCATCATCCTTCACTTTGTTTTGGAAGAAGGGGAATTGATTTTGTTCTTAGAAGAAATTAATAAATATATGTTGATAACATTAGAAGATGGATCAATGAGATTGAATGGGTTAACCTCAATAGTTTTCCAGGAAGTGGTTTGATGAGTAAATAATCTTTTTTTTCCTTTTTGTAGATACAACGATGGGGGTGTCAGGAAGCTAAAGCATGTCATGTCATTCGTGTAGTTGACAACACATACAGAAAGCATGTGCATGCGTATTTTCAATCTTTAAAAAATGCAGCACTAATATTAAAACTCATCTATATATATGGCACAACCTAACCTTGTAAGAAAGCACAAGTTTCAGTATCAACCCAAGTCTTACAAAAAACTATGGCATTCTTGGGAGAGACAAGCAGTCAGACAGTTGTGAACTCCACATTAGGTTTTATTTTTCCAAATGGATCCATTGTTAACAACGACAGTGGTGTTTCCTTCCAAGCTTCCACTCTAGTTCCCATTCGAGTACCTAACGGGTGTGATTTTCAAACGTTAAAAACCAGAATACACAATACCCTTAAGCTAACCGACAAGCAATTTTTGGATGAAATTTACTACCGGCAGCCTTTCACGTATGCAGGTAATCAATTTCGGTTTCAATGTATGCAACTGAAAGATGATGTTGATGTTAACACAATGTTAATGTGTAATCATGAATTTTCGTTTGTTGGTCCGATTGAGTTATTATGTAGCATTGCTAGAACCCCAGATGGTATTTTAAACTTACTTGAAACTACTATGACCCCTACTCATGATGCCCTGCTATATTACAATGGGAGGTGGAACATGTCACGCCAAAATGAGTTTGTTGGTTACTCGTTCACAGGAAAAAATCCCAAAAACTTTGACATTCCCACCGGATGTACCATGGATGAACTGAAGGATTTGATCAAACAAGTTGCGCCTCGTGGGATTCCCCCTTATGGTGTTGATGAAATACAAATGGTAACGCGATTGTTTTTTCGGAAACCAAGTCACCATGAGTATTCAGAAAAAGTTATAAAATTTGAAATAATTGAACTCAAAACCAACGAGGACGTGATGAAGGTGCTCATTGAGTCTAACTACTGGAAAAAGATTGGGCCAATAGAAATTTTAGTTGTTTTCAGTAAACCTTTACCGCAAATGGAAGGCGAGTTATCCTTGTCGCAAAATTAGCATGAGTTAGTTAGTTGTAGTATTTGATGGAAATTTAATTTTGTTTGACTATGTTGAAGTTAATGTACTGTTTGAATTCATGTATTGCATAATCGTTTTCAATTACAAGAATCTTAACTAAAAAAATAGATTTCTATATATAACAAACTAATTAATAAATTGTTTTTCTTCTTACGGATCAAGGTGATTCGTACGTTGATCCGTAAAACACTTTCGGATCAAGTTGATCCGTAAGTGTCTTACTATCAACGTACGGATCACCTTGATCCGTAAGAAGAAAAACAAGTAGAGGCAATTTTGGCATTTAATAGCTTTGTTGGGTGCACCAACAATAATGCTGGGTGCACCTAGCAACACTCAAATATGATTTCTAGATTTTAGGAGCAAGTAAGGATAGTGGGCAAAACTATTTCTGTGAGCAAGATCCAAATTTATATGGATCGGTTTATTAAGCTCTAAATATCCCAAGTTGTAACTGGAAATGGACCTTCAACTCAAATTTAAATCAATATATCTTATTTCTAATTATTATATTATTGCAATTTACGATGGCAATAGGGCGGGGACGGGTATTATCTCCTCAATTCTCAACCCCGACTCTCTAACATGTCCCCATACCTGATACCCGACGGGTTAAAATTTATTATCTCATCCCCGTACCCATTGGGTATTGGGTATCCCCGACACCATCCCGTACCCGATTCAAATTAGAAAAATAATTTTTTTTGTAAAGAAAATATTAAAAATTTGATTCTAGAAAAAATAAATTGATTGTTAAACATTTATTTTTAACTACTTATATGTCAATAAATTTATTATAGTGCATGTGTTTACAAAAATTGTTAAGAAAAGATTAAATAATGTAAAAAATCTATAATAAAATTAACAAGTAATAAAAATTCTAGGTCAATTATGCAAAAATTCTAAAAATTTCAAGTGGTGGGACAGGTCCGGGTTTGGGATCGGGGCGAATGTAATAATCTCATACCCGTACACATACCCGACTTTTGATTATCGGAAAAAACCCGAACTCATACCCGGTCAACTCGGATATTAGCCGTTAAAGTTGAGACGGATTCAGACGGGTACCCACGGGTACGGATTTTCTTGTCCTGTCTATTTAGGAGCTTTTCTATTATTTCGATTTGAATCTCTTTATTGTTCTTTTTTGTATTCTTATCATTTTCACCTTCGTTTCCGATGTAATCATTTTACCTACACCAAGTGTTTCTTTGAAGTGACTTGGGAATCCATTGTTAGAAAACATATTTTCCTTTCTAAATCAATAAGTGGAAGAAGCTAAATTCTTGGAGGGGAAGGGCTTTATTTGGAGCTGGTAGTGAAATTATGCTTAAGTCAGTGGCTCAAGTTGTGCCGAACTATTGTATGAGCATCTATTTATTCCCAGAATCCTTGGCTGATACTTTTCAAAAAAAAAAATGATGAATTCATTTTGGTGAGACAGAGACAAAGGGACAACAAGTGTATTCATTTGTCATCATGGGATAAATTGTCTATGGCTAAGGAGTTGGGGGGAATAGGGTTCAGAAACACCTATGGGTTTAATCTTGTTCTGCTGGGGAAACAAGGTTGGAACCTCTTAACCAACCCATATACTATTATTTCAAAGTTGCTCAAAGATAAATACTATCCAAGAGGGGATTTTTTAGAGGCTAAGGTGGGGTCAACCCATCTTACTCTTGATGTAGTATCTGTGTTTATAGTCTTACAAGGGAAGCAACATGTTATGCATGTCTCAGATTTTGATAGAATTCTCACTTGTATTTACAATATGATCATTAATGAAATGAGGTAACACAATTTCAATAAAAAAAAATGTTATGAAAGTCTACTAAATGCATTATGGTTTTTACTAAAAAAACAATACTATTAAATAAAATAGGACAAAGCTTAATGTGTTATATAGTTATTGTGCGGCACGATTCGTATACTACGCATCATTTTCCTTTTTCATAAAGAAACAGAAGAGTGAAAAAGATATATCGATTAAACTTGTAAACCTTATCTCTGCATTAAGCTATGCCAACTAACCTTAGAAAAATAGCATTTTAGATGTTCGTAATTCGTGGATGTCACCATCTCTGTTGCACGTCTCATTTTGTCAAAATATAAAGGGGACGAAATTTAGTAATGGATTGAATACGAGTGTAGGAATGACAAGGAAATATTTTTTAACCTTGAATTGACCACGCATAAATCATGTATTTTTATCTTTGTCGTTCGATTATAATTTTATATTAACATTTAGTTATTTTCATTATAGTTTTCGATACAATATAAGTTTTGTCGCCTTATTCTTAATGGTAACTTTTTTAACATGAATTGTTCTATCATTATAAAATCCGCACTTCCAATTATATAATTTTTTCGTTTTTTATGATTTTTAATGACACGATATTTTATAAAACAATCTACGTGCTCGATTATTTCTCAAGACTTCACCCAACGCCTATAAAAGTTAAGATACATTTTTATTTCTCCTTCTGCATTGAACAAATTAAAATTCGTATAATCTTGAATGAAATTACAATTTTATTTTCTCATTCTTTCTCCATGCAATGTGTTACAAATCATAATGTGAATATAGGATGCCTTATAAGTTACCACAAAGTTTTTTTTCTATTTTTTTGGTGAGTTTTTTTTATATTATTATCAAAAATGACTGTTAAAAACAAGTTTTATATTAACGGCGTATACTATTAAAATTATATTCTATTATTTTGATAAGTGGGATGGTAAATTAATCTTTCAGAAAGTAATACTTTAATTTCTTCCAAACACAAAGAAAACGTATTAGCCTAGAATGGCTCCTTGCGAAGAAAAAAACAATTGTGTTTGGTTTCCTATTTAGAAAAGCCGATTGAAGTTTAGATCATCTTTAATGCATTCCGTTTAACAAAATTCTTCCTTTAAACGTGGATTTGTGTGAAATTAACAAAATGAAACTACTTCTTCATATGAAGTGCATGCTTAGACATACATCCAACATATACATTTAAATAAAATCACGTCAATATCATTTAATGAAGTCACTTAAAGGACTATCCTATTTCATATTTTGACTAACGAGGGAGTTTACCGTGTGAAAATTTTTTACTTTCACACGGTACCAAAGTAAAAATTTAAACCATTAGATCAACTTATTTTAAAATCAAGGGTTCTTCTTTTTGTTCATATTTTATTTTATTTTTTATTTGTTTTCTTCTTTTTACCAATTTTACCTCTCTTTCCCCTCTTCTCTTTCATCTACCTCAAACCCCCTCCTCAACTACCCCACCATTTTGCCCAGTCAAAAACACAGAAGAAAAGAGCGTTGGAATTGGAGAAGAGAAAGACTCGACACTCGAAGACCAAGGACCAGTTCATTGTTAGGGTTCCCGAATCCCTCTCCTTCCTTGACACCACCACCATCCCCATGTACTTCGCCGTCATCGGAATCGCACTCTTCGGAGGAGAGCGAGCGTGCCACTATGCGAGGAACCACAGTCAGGACTCGCAGCGGAGCAACCTTGGAGGTGGTGTTACGACTACAAGGTATGATGAAGTGTTCGTCATTGACGATGGTGGAGTAGATCGTTCTTCTTCCCTCTCTTGTTCTTCATTTTGTATTCCCATTAACGGTAAAAATCAACCATCATAGTGACACCACCCTGTGGCGCAGGTGTAAGAGATGTAACGATCTGAACCGTTGATTTTGAAAATAAAATAATCTAATAGTTCATTTTATTCTTGCAAAAGTTTTTCATTTTCACAATAGACTCCATCTAGAACAATACACAACTCTCACCCTACGAGTTTTAGACTTCTAGCTATAAATATTCTGTACTATTAAAAGTTCTTTAAATAGTCCAAACATCCACATGAAATATGAAATAGATAATCCTTAAAATTTCTTTAATACCAAAAACAAAATAAAAATAGAATTTATTTAGTTCCTTAAACCTGAGAAGACTCTGAATTTGGACCTTCAAATTTAAAAAAGATCCTTCTAGTCTCATTTTAAAAAATACAGTTTTAGTCCCTTAAATTTACCGTTCTGGGCTAAAAACAACTTTGCAAAAATTATTTTAGTCCCAAAAACTTAGTGTTTAGGGACAAAATGAATTTCTTAAAATTTGAGACCAAAATTTTCCTTTTTTTAAAATTTTGGGAGTTCAAAACCAAATTTACCCTAAATTTCAGGGACTAAACACAATTAAGCCAAAATAGAATAACATTTTTATAACTATTAATGAATAAATTCATATTAAAAAAATAAAAAAGAAGAAACTTAATATACAATTTCTTGGATGAATTTAAGTGTTATTCTCTAATTATAATTTCACTTTAATAGCCATGTTAAAGTTTGGCGCAAATCTTTATTACACATCATCAAAGTGAAAATTCTGATTGGAGAACACAAAAAGCATACAAAGAATTACATCCAAGTTTTATACTTTTTTATACTTTAAAGAAATAAAAACAAATCAAACCAATCCGTATGCAAATTGCAATCTTATATTTGCATTCTTTTAATACTACACAAATTGTACAGTTTTATCTCATGATGACTTAAACAATACTTGTACTCACAATCTTCCTTCTTGAACCAGCTTTTAAATTGAACCCGATCCGATCTCAATTCGAATAATTAATTTTTATTGTAATAGTGGAAAGGAGTAGGACACCTATTTTATATTAGAATCTAACAACACATTGATGGAACACAAGAACATAAATATTCAAAATATATATTTTTTACTTCTCAGAATTCTAGTAACAAAACCATCACTGAAACATAAACTAGACATGAATAAGTTAGAAGGAAGTGGATGAGAAAGAAAAACAAACTAATTGGCTGCTTCAAAATGACTGAAATTCAACATGAAAACTTAGATTTTGTTGAATGCAACAATGTCACAGCTTTGGACATACTCATTGATGGGCTCAACTGTGAGAGTCTCCTCAACAAGGGTGTCCACAGATACAAGGTCATCGACAATAGTTAACATGATCTGCAACTTCTTGATCCCATAACCAACAGGAACCAGTTTGGCTGTGTCAACACCAACAAAACATGTTGTTCACATCATAATATATTGAAGTTAAACACAACAGATATTTACAGGAAAAACTAACAAAGTTCAACATACATGCTCCCCACAATAGACCAGGCATCTCAACACTGCGAACAGCCTCTTCCAGCTTCTTCATGTCTGTTTCATCATCCCAAGGCTTAACGTCAAGCAGAACAGAAGATTTGCCACCTAAAAAAGGCCAATGTTTGATAGTTTTAAGCACTCACTCAATTGAAAAACAAGAAAAGAAGAACAAATAGAACAATGTAATTTCACCATATAACTAAATATTATCACTAACAAATGTAACAAGCAATGAAGTGAGTTATATAAATTCAAGGAACATATTTTATCTCTGAAATGCTTTCACAAAAAGCAAAGATTAAGTCAAGAGTTGAAAGACATCTCACTCTCTTTCTTCTTGGTAGACTTCTTAGCAGCCTCCCTTTCCTCTGCTGCCTTTTTGTCTTCCTCAGTCTCATCGCCAAAGAGATCAAGGTCATCATCATCTTCAGCAGCAGAAGCATCCTGACAAATTCAAATAAAACCCCAATAACCAAACTAGTTGAAGACTTCAGGTAATTAGCTAATAAGCCTAGCCACCTAGGTAAAAGTACTAACACAGCAATAATCAACAGTTATAGTTATAATATACATTTGGAGCAATGATGTGGGATGGATTATTATACAAAAAATATTTTGAAAAGTTATGAGCAATGAGTGGAATGGTTTAGAGGGCTCATCACCTCATCCAAACCCTATCCTACCACTCCAACTCCAACAGTCAAATCCAAGGGATTTGAGGCAAAGTGAGGGGATACACTAGTTTTGAAAAAAAAAAAAGGAAATTACTATATTTTAAAAAAAATTACATATCACAGCCCACAGTCCACTCACTTTATTCAAAATGAAAATTATATTAAGTATTTACACTCCCCAGTCCCCACCATTTTCCCTCACTCAAGCCACTCAATAAAATAATTAACATGCAAAGCATATAATATCATATGTGATAGGGAAAATCTCAAATAACCAACTTGATGTTTCATCCATTTTCAACTTTCATACATGTAGTTTATTTTATAACAAATGACCCCAAAAGTCCAGTATATAATTAAAAATGTTAAATTTTGATAGTCTAAAAGCCCTGTAACCATAGGTCACATCAGAAACATGTGCCTTGCAAAAAATGGAGGTTCGGTAGTTTCCAAGCTCACTTCCACAACACTAAAATTAACATTTTTTTATTCTAACCCAAACTTCAAGCAACTGCTTTGGAAACAACTGAAAAACACCATGAGGTTGTTTACAACTTAAACTTTGTAATGATAGGCAACTATGTTGTGCCAAATACACAAAAGATATGAACATGACTACGTAATCAAGTTCTACTTTTTTTTACTAAATATCAAAATTGCATTACATAACTAAAATTACGTTTAAAATTTCAAAGATACAGACATCACAACCATGAAGTAACTTAAAAGTAAAAAATAAAAAAGTATATGCACACCGGTTTCGCAGGAGCAGCCTCCGCTGGAGCAGAAGCTTTGCCACTGAATCTCACCCCTTGAGCATTGCCGGGGAAGCTTCAAATCCAGAAAAAGGAAGAATTAATAAACAAGCAAAATAGATTGCAAATTCACAAACCCAAATAAAACCTAAATTTTGAATCACAAAAAGATCAAAACAAAAGACACCCAATTGCAAATAAGAGCAAAAAGAACAAACCTTGCAGCAAGCTGAGATGAGACAACCTCGTACCACTTGGCAGCATTGGGAAAAGAGTCACCTGGCTTCTCCAAAACAGCACCATACACTTTGATGTCGTCCTTTGTGAACTGATCCCTGAAAACCAAGAGACACCCAGATGAAGGATTGATCAGAAACATGAAAATAGTTGCTAAAAATTAAAACTTTTTTATTTAGAAATAAAGGAGTAGCAAGAAAAAAAAAAAAGGAAAATTGAGTGGATAATAGTGTGCTTACCCAGAAACGTAGACCTTCCCAGAGAGGAAGTCGTCGAGGGACTTGAGACCTGATTCTGTGTGGAGATTTGAGAAGGTAACGGCCATTTTGAAGAGAGTGGCACGAATTGGAGGCTGCTTGGACTGGGAAAAAGCTAGAAGGGCAATAGGGATGGTTCGATGATTGATATTTATAGTAGGAACAAACCCTAGTTGAGATGCAAGTGAATAAAGGTATATTCTCTCCCAAATATGTGTCACACTTGGATCCAATTCTAACCGATGTTTTATGATTATGTCATGCACGGTGATGATTTACACTACAAATTTTGATGTGTTTTAGGAAAACAATTTTTTTATATTATTATAATTATAATTTAAATATATTTTTTATTTTATAAATACACACATATATATATGTATATATATATATATATATATATATATATATATTTAAAATATGTTTGTACGAAAATAATTTTAAGTTTTAAAACATATTTAAATGATTTTAAATTCATAATCATAAATATATTACTTTATTTTCATTTATGTAACCCTATTTTAAAAAAAAACACATTATCTTTGTAAATATATTCATGTGTAAAAAGAAAGATTAGATTAGATGCAGATATTTATGTTAATATATATTTTATGATAGATAAGATATTATAGCAAAATATTTATCACTATAATTAAAGTTTTTGTATTCTTAGAAATTGAACTTAATTACTAATAATTTATAATAACTTGCACACATTTTTCAATCAATTAATTTAGACTCTCTTAATCCATGGCTAAAGTATAGTAAACTTGAATGGTTTCTCTTTAATTAAACTTTGAAATTTAAGGGAAAAGTTATTTATGGGTGTATATGGATTTGTATTTTAAAAGACGTTTCTTGGAGTATTCAATGAAAACTTTTAAATGATTTAAAAAAAGTTTTGTGGTATTCTTTTTCTATTGACAAATGTTAGTTGCTAAATTTTATGTTAGTGGAAAATTCGAATTCATGACCTCTCCTCCTTCCTTTAGGGGCGCTCGTGGTTACATGTCATCCACAAATTCGAATTAACTCAAATCAATCCAAATATTTGGGTTAGGTCATTTATGTATTTGGGTCAAAATCGTTCATGTATAGGTTGGGTCATAAGTTTAAATTTATAGATCCGATAAAAATCGAATCAATCAAAATTTGTAGAATTGTTTAATTTGGCTTTAAATACGACTAATATTGATATTAATATTGATACTCCAAGTGTTGGAACAACAAGTGTTTTAACTACTAGTGTTGGAACTTCTTAAGATATTACTTTCAGTTACATTGTTATTTGTTTCACATTTTGTTTCATATTTATTTTTTTGGTCATGTTTACAATATTAATGGATCATATTTTGTTTATTTGTTTCATCAAATCTAGTTGCAATAAATCTGGTTGTAGCAAAGCTTATTGCAAGAAATTAGTTTGTAGGTAATGATTGTGATTCACACTATTGTAGTAAATCTCATTGAATATTTTTTTATTTGTATTAGTCTATTTTAGAATATTATATTGATGGTATTAAATAAATCAATTTTACTATTTTCAGACATTTAATAATATTGTGTTAATTGTATTTGATATTTAGATGAATCACGATATAAAATAGTAGTTCTAAAAAAAATCAAATTTAAATGGGTAACTCGTTGGCCCGAACCTAACCAAATGGTTCACGAATGGGTTTGGTTGGGTTTCAAAAAAATTATGAAAATCGAACCAAACCAAACTGATCAAATTTGATTGGATTAAGTCTTGAATTTGGTCAAAACCAGTCTGAACTAGCCCGCGAACACCCCTACCTCCCTTCAATACCAAGTCAATCTTTTAACCCTTAAGTTGTGTGGTATTCAATCAAGACTATTAGAGATTTTGAAGGAAGACAAAAAAAATTGTGGTGTTCAATTAAGATTTTTTACAACTTATAAAAACTCCTTTGGTATTTAAAAATATACAAATTTCGATAGATTATATTTTAGGATGAATTTTAATGGGTTTCATGTGACTTCTTAGTAGGAAGTCTAAATAGTACACCTATCAAATAATTTCACCCAAACCTTTAAGATTTTGTTAGACTTTTCTTTCTCTCATCACACATTATCCATTCTCTCTTTGTTGAAGGCGATATGCTGGTAAAACCATTCATGTGTAAGACTTCATAATTTTCTTTGCAAAGAATGTTGTTGTAATGAATCAATAGTTCATCTTTGTCTTTTACCAGATCACAAAGATCACAATTTTGAACCTATTGTACATACCTAACATTAAGAACGAGAAAATGCTAATGCATAGGCATAGGAGAACATGAAGTTAAAATCAATTAGCTATTAGAAAATTGAAAAAAAAAGTGTTGGTTTTACTTTTATTTATCTAAATCTTATCATATCTTTCTAATTTTGAATGTTTTCTAAAAAATTATACATCCTTTCAAATCTTTTAAATTCTTGCAATATAAATTCATTAAAATCCAAACTACAAAATATTAATCATAAAAGTCTTATATAGAAGTATAACAAATCATAACACTCTACATAGTCTTTTAAAATCTATAAGACTTTTTTATGCCAAAGTAGTTTTTGAAAATCCTAATTCATTACATTCCATTTGTAAATTTAACAATGTCTTTATTCATAAAATTAAATCATATTATGAATGAATTTAATGGTTTATACACTGACAATATAAAACAAATTTACATTATCTTCTAATTAGAAATCATTGTTGGTGTGATATTTAAAATAGTAATTGTAAAAATCAGCAAAATTAGTATACATAATGAATTTTGATTGGATGACACTCTAAAATTATTTTATACTATTATTTTTTTGCCAATAAAGACATGTGTGTTATGAATAATCTGTTTGTAGTTGTCCGTATGTTTCTTTATCTTTTATTATTTATCCTTATTTCTATTTATCTCTTGTAACTTCCTAGATATCGTTTGTATCTATGAATAGGCTACTTGTCTTGGAAAGAATACACACAATTCACATTCTCTCTAAACTCTTGGATTCTCTTCTTTATTTTTGTAATATATTTTTATGCTCCGAGTTGTATTTCATTTAACACTTATTAGCATGATTGTCTTTCTTCCACATGACATCGACAATTGGTATTGCAACTTGCAAGGAAAAGTCGTGTAAAGAAATCAATTGGAGAAAATTGATCTTTTAAATTCATGTCTCAAGGTCAAATTCTTCATCCCTCTAATTTTGCTATTTATACTATAAGGTTGGTAGACTATTTGTGTTCTATTTAAGTATTTGTGAATGTGATCATTTGAGAGTCTTGAAGACTCTATCATAGAATAAATTTTTTAGAACATTTTTTTCATCCAAAGTGAGAAAATAATGCATAAGTGAAAAATAAAAGAATAATTTTTATCACTCAAACTGGGAAAATAATGTCATAATAGTCAAGGCCTATGAATTTTATTATAATTTGATCTTGTACAAGAAAAGTCATATTATTTTGAGTTTATAGTTCAAGGTAAGACTCGTCTTGTTTCCCTGATCATATTATTCATAACTATCATATGTATAGTTATATTGTTCACACAAATGTGAAATTTATTTATACATAATGTGTCTTAAAGACACTATCAAATAAAAAAATTCTAATTTTTTTTTTTTTTGTAAAGGTTCTTGAAGACCTTATCTAAAAAAATAAACTTGAAGGCTCTTGTTCTCTCACCAGAATTGGAAAAACAATACATAAAGTGAAAAGGGGAGAATTTTTATTCTTGCATAATGGGAATAAAAATGATTCATTCTTTCTCATCAGCAATGAAAAAATAGTGCAAAAAATGAAAATAAAGAAGAAATTTTCATTGTTGAAAAACGAGAATAGAAAAGATTGATTAGTGAGTATGAAATTAGAATATTTATTTAGTAGTTATCTAAAATGATGTTTTGTAATTATGTGTGAATTGGTCATCACCTTCTAGGAAATGGTGATCATGTATATTTTATTTGAGAATTGAATATCCATGAGATACCTCCGTTTGGGATGCGAAAAAGATATGAGATACCTTCGTCTAGGATGAGGATGAGATTTATCATAGATACCTCCATCTGGGATGGGGATGAGATTTATCATAGATACTTTGAAGAATATGAGATCCACACCGATTCTAGGAACCAAAGAGTTGAGTCTATGAATTATGAGAATCACTAAGTTATGTTTGTGATATTTATTTGTTCAAGTATTGAATGCAGTGAAGTGTTGGTGTTTATTTATGTGTGTGTGTGTGTGTGTGTGTGTATTTAATTTAATTTTGTGGATACCATGGTTGGATTTTCCAAATACTGCACTAGCTAAGAACAATATTATTTGTAAATTCTTTTAGAACTTGTGTTTATTCATTGATATTATTATCTATTAAAAAGTGTTATTTTTAGAGTTTGAGGAAGAAACTTTTAAGACGAAGGAGAATTGAAGACTTAATTTATTATTAGTTCAATTTTGTAGATGCCTACATTTGAGAATAAAGTTATTTATTTATGTAAAAACTCATGTATTATAATACTTGACATATTTCGAACCATTGAAATTTTTAAATTCTTATTTTATAGACATTTTAAAGTATATTTTTTTATTATGGGTTGTTATTGTAATGAAGGGTGTTGCATATTAAGTATGATTCTTGGATATATGTGTTCAGGTTGTTACTCTGATGCTAATAAGCAAGTGTACTGAGTTGCACAAGTAATATAAAATGGTAAGAACCGAGTATCGAATCACAGGAAACTTGTTTCATTCAGAAAATATACATTCAATGAACAAACATTTGTTTAAAGCAAGTAAATGTAAGAAGGGATTTTGTCTAAAAAGCTAATTAACTACATATTCAAATATCTAAAAGTTGAGAGGTAAAAATAGTCAAGTAAAAATGTTGGGTCATTCTACTGAACTTACTTTGATGTTGCTAAATATTTTTCTCTATTTACCGCTGTTTTAGTGTTCTTATGCTGAAAAACTACCCAGACCAAGATCCCTCGAGTGAATAGGCCTTACTCTATTTAAACTTCGTCCTTGATCCTTCAACAAACTTAGTCTAAACGAGTTGCATTAGGATTACATCATAATAAAGACTAATCACTACACTCAATTCCTAGACATACAGTTCTCTAGCTTGCTCTATCAAGTTCTAAGGCTTTAAAGCACTTCCCAATGCTAAAAATCCTAACTATACATACAAATGGGTGATCAAGCCACAAGCATGCAAGAAATAAGCATAGATAGAAGCAATGAACACATAAAAACAACTTTAAATAGATAGTAAGAGAATATTACATCAAAGGTTCAACAGAACTCCCCAATAAGAGATTTAGCCTTCCATTACAAGTTAGCAAATTTTAGCACAAAGGATAGATTTTGAGGAAAGATAAAGGCTACAATTGGTTGAGGATATCTCCTCCAACCTCTAAAACCCTAAAATCACTCCTCTAACCTAAACTCTCTTGGAGGCTGGTGCTCTAACATTTTAGCTTATTCTCTTGCTCTATTTTTCGACTCCTCCTTTTGTTTTACACCAACTTTAGTGTTTTAAAAGCTCATTGACGTTTCAAATTCTGAAGGCTCGCTTAGGGAGATTTTCTCGCTAAGCGTGAGTTAGTGAATTCTGGCTTAGTGAGCTGAGCGCGCTGAGCACTAGAAGGGACAAACAACTCGTTGGGCGAGCTGACGACGCGCTGGGTGCGTGCATCTGAGACTGATCCTCTTCTAGGGTTTCCCAACCCGCTAAGCGAGCAGAGTGTCTCGCTTAGTGGATGTCACTCGCTAAGCGCATATGCCTCGTTTATCAAGACACCAGCTGCTTAAACCTTCTTCTTCTTCTTTTAGCCTAAAATTGAAGTTGATTCAACATTAATTCACAAAATGGGGGTACCTACTTAGTAAAATCAAACTAAACATGAAAAATATGTACAATTCCTACAAAAAGAACCATAAATTGGAGGAAAAATGCTAATTTCATATAACTATTCAATATAAAAGTTAGTTGTAAATAACGACTAACAATATGCAATCTAAATAATTATATACATATTAATTAATAATTTTAAAATAGAAAGCAAAGATAATTGTTTATGATATGTATTGTCATATTTATATTGATTAGTGTTATCATCATGAGTGAATATATTTATGTGTTATATATTTATTTGTATGTTATATTGTGAGTATAAATATGTAATATTTATAATCACTAGTTGATTGATATTGTGTGGAAATAAATGTTAATGATGGTATGCTAAAAAAATTATTATTTTTTTCCATGCATTTAATGTGCTCCTATAATAACAATATCAAAGAATAGCAACATAAAAAATATTTGAAGTTTCTTCCTGTATATTTGTAGACAAAACAATGTATGAAATTTATATGAAAAATCATATGACTCATTTGATCGACATTGTTCCATTCCCTAAAGTGAATGTTGCACATATATTTTTATCAAATAATTATTTGAATAGTTTATTTCAATTATATGACTTTATTTATTATTTTTATAGTTCCAATTAACATTTATTACTTATGATTTAAATATTTTATAGGATTACTTTTGGATTATTTTGTCGTCACCCTTATTCTCACATTATGATTTGATTCATGTTTTGTTTGAAGACATATTATTTGACTTAAAATATTTATAAATTCAAGGAACCAATAACGTATGTATGTATGTATATATGGATTTCATATACATATTTCTAAATTTTTTTATTGAATAGGTTGTTAGGTCTGGACAATCCACTAAACTAGATGATCTATCACACCTTAGGTTTTGATGTTTACTAAAGTATAAATTGTTTATAATCTAATGAGTTGATGTTAATTGGACATGACTAACTTCGTAAAAGGACCTAATTGTTATCTACAAGTCACATCCATGCTTAAAGTGAAAAACATTTTGTTAAGGTATATCTAGTGTCCAACGCATAGTAAAATCAATTGTGTCCACTCTTGTGAAAACTAGTGTTTATACATTGAGTGTTTTCATTACTCACACCCAGTTGGTATAAGTCACTTAAATATTCATTGTATAGTTTTATATGTGATGTCCAAATATGTACGAAAATATAGTGTTAGCCGCAAAGGGAAGTACACAATCTCTCTTTTTGAAATTCAATTTTGTCTCTATTTATTTGAATTGCTAACATTTGAATTTAAGGAAAGGAAAAAATAGAAGAGGATAAAAGATTTTTACAGAAATTCCTCATACTCCGTTTTCGTCGCAAATAAGGAGTACATGCTATTGTCTATACTTTGATTCCTTTCCTCTCCAATTAGAGCGTGTCATGTCGCCTTGCCTCCGGTGTTAGAAAACGACCATTTCAAGACTTGACGCTAATCCTATAATGGAGCATTCACTAAAGTCTATAAAAGACCATCTTTACCCAAAAGCAAAGTACAAACATTATCATAAAGAAATAAGGAAACTCTCTTAAGCAAAACTCTACAAAATCATTGGACAATACATGTGATCTTACACTGTCTATTCTTTACTAAGCAAAGTTATTTTTTATTTGAGCTTTATTGTTTATTCACTCGATTGAGTGTTATTGAATCATTGTATTCATTCAAACTTTTGTTTGTGAAAGCCATGAGTGACTTATTGTTAAACAATACTTGGGTGTTCTTAGATTCAAGGGGAATCTAAGGGAGTTACATAAATGGCTAGCATAATACTTGTATAGCAAGGAATGGACACAATACTTGTTTTGTAATCAAAGTTTTGATTGGTGGAACCCTTTACAGTTGCGTAAAAGAGAATTGGATGTATCTCTATTTGACTGAATCAATATAAATCAAGTGTTTCTATGTCTCTTTTAAGTGGTTTTACTAAGTATTCTCTTAGTTTTCATTGTCATTTTAAGTGCTTATTTGAAAACCTTTTTGAACATTTTGCTTGGATGATCGAATTTATTTTTCTCATCAATGGACGACTCTAGTACATATATCTTTCTAAACCAGTAATACAATACTTAATAGCAAAAAGTTCTTATCTTTGATTAACACAATACTCAACCCCCTTTTACTATGATTGTCGTTATTTCATTGGTTAATAGACCAATATATGAAATGTAGTGTTTTTTACGGTAATCGAGATTCAAATTATTTTGGGCTTCCTATATTTATGTTGTCATCTTTATATTTATTAGTACATTCAATGAGTTATCATTGTCCATTTTGTTTATCACAAACACAATTAATTATATATTAAAAGAAATATAGATTTGCTTTAAAATTGTGGATTGCACATGATTGATTTCATAGAGGCTTATTATAATAGCTTTTACATGTATGAAGGTCGTAACGTTTTTCCTTGAATTATTTAATTGGTTTATAAACATGTATACATGGTATGCAATGTGCCTTTTACAATGAGCAATATCAAGAAAAATAAGAAATAGTTTGAGATATATTTTTATATCTCGCTAATAGTATAATGACTCACACAAAATAACATGTTAATGTTAAAGTGTTTATTGCATGCTTATTAATACAATTCAAAAACATACAATTGTCACACACATCTTATTAAACAAAGGTATAATCTCTCCTAAGTATTGGACCAAATTCTAACCAATATTTGTAAAGATAAAAAATATAACAATTTTAAGGGAAAAAATGTTTTTAGTCTTTTATATTTGGTCAAACTTGATTTTGGACCATATAGTTTCAAATTATGAATTGATTCCTTCAACTTTTGAAAAGAGGTAAATTTAGTCTCTCATCCAATTTTGTGACAATATAAAACTATCACAAAGTGTTAAGTTCGAACAAGCTTTCGTTGTGTAATAAGGAGTGTGAAAAAGTATTACACAATGATAACTTGTTTTAATTGTATCCAACTACAAAATGAAAACAAGTTTTTGTTGCATAAGTGGTGACATACACAAGGAATACTTGTTTCCTTTGTGAGAGACATTTTCATCAATATGAAGAAACCAATTTTAAAGGAAGGTTAAATAGCAATGAAGGGGTGTCGATAGCAAAGTTTACTCATTTATGGATTTACAACCTATCGACCTATCCACCTTGGGTACCATACCATTCGAAAGGGTGTTGCTATATGCACCCAGCAATTATGCGTTATTCCTGTTTTGTCCTTCCATAAAATTGATACGGATTGGACAATCCATAAGTCTCGTACAGGTTAATTTAAAATTAATGGCTCATGTAGGAATCAAACCCAACTTTCACATTATTAGCACGACCCTCTAACCAACTGAACTAATAGACCAATTATGTTATAAAATAATTAATATCACTATATATAACACTAAAATTTTTAATGTATATTTAATGGACATGTAAATTTAAATAATATATTTTATGACAATTAATTTTGATATAATAATTAATATGTTTACATATATGAATTTTTATGAAACCTAAGATTTTTATTTAAAATTTATATATGTAAAAAAATATATTATTAGATCAAAATCAATTGTAAAAGGGTCAAAAAATACATTAGTATATTTATGTTAATAAACATATGATTTTTATTTACAATTTATATATGTAAATATAATAATTATTATATCAAAATTAATTCTCACAAAATTTATTATTTAAATTTACATGCGCATTAAATATACGTTAAAAATTTTAGTGTTATATATAACAACATTAATTATTTTATAACATAATTGACTTATTAGCTCAATTGGTTAGAGTGTCGTGCTAATAACGCCAAAGTCACAAGTTTGATTTCTACTTGGATCATTAATTTTAAATTAATTCGTAAAACATATTTTAAAAAAATTAAAAAAATTGTTTGGGCCAATTATAGATTGGGCTAATTCGTAAGCCTCATACGGATATAGGAAGGACAAAACGGGAATCGTGCACAAATGCGGGTGTACTAGCAATTTGCTGGGTGTGCGTAATAACACCCCATTCAAAAAGAATTTGTTATTTTCTGAACACTTTTTCTATTCACAGCCCAATAGCTTTAAAAAAAACATTTCAAAATATCCTTTTTAACATAAACACGTTTTGTTGTATAAAGTATACAATAACATGTTTTCATCGTGTAAGAGTAGGTGCAAAAACTATACAACGGAATGTTTCTGTTGTGTACTTCCTTGTGCATTTTACCATAAAAATGTATTTCGGTTATGTATTTTTCACATATCTTGTTACACAATCAAAATACATTTTCACTTCTTTAAATTTTTACAAAAATTATAATTAATTGTATATATAAGTTACTATTTTTACATCTCTTGTTTTTTATGGTTAATAATATAAGTTACCTTTTTTAATTAAATAACGTCACACTCACACGTTACCTTTTCTAATTTAAGTTTGAATTAATGATGGCAAAAATTATCATTTTTAATTATAATCAAATTAATTATGAAAATAATTAGTATCATAATTAATTCTATTATTTTCTCAAAAAAAATAATTTGATTACTATTAATAAAGACAATTCATGTAATAATTAATTTAATTAATCTTATAAATGGTACCTTATATCTAATTTATTTAATTTTAATTTTAAAAAATAAATTATATCTCAATTAATTTGATTAATATAAAAATAATTTGCATAATTAATTAAAAATCTTAAAAATTTAACACAATAGAACATATTTTCCTTGAGTAAAATACACAACAAAATTATGTTTTTGTTAAGAAAAATAATGAACAAGGGGGAAGCTTGTTGAATTTATTTATAATTTCAATTTGATTATGATCAGCCAATTTTATCATATTAGATAAGACTTTAATAATTCTCTCTTTAAGTTTTTTTTTAAAATTTTTCTCCCTTTTGTTTTATTTGTTAATTATTTCTTTCATTTTTTAGGCAAATCAACCAATCAACTCATTCTAAAATGGAGTGGGTTATTGTTTCAAACCTATTTCAAAACAAGTCAAGGTCAAGTATTGGACCAGAGATGCAGGAGAAGGCCCTAGGGTTCTCATGGGCCTTAGGGTAGATTTTGGACCCATGAGTTCAGTATGAGCCCACTTATCTTTGTACAAATTAGATTAGAATTTCATTATTTTGGGCCTTGTATTTAGGGCTCCATAATATAGGTAGGGTACCCTAAAAATGTAGGATTTTTCATCCCTTGTATTTTAGGGCATCTAGACTAGTTTTTGTATTAGGGGTAGCTTTGTAATTTTCATATACATTAAGTGAATATTTGATGTGTGTGTTGGGAAATAAATTTAATAGAATTAGGAGAAGCTCAAATCCAATTAAATTTTAGAGGGGGAGGTGAACATTTGCTTGCTACACCCCATTGCCACATCATATAGTCACAATTTATGCATGTCCTTTATGCTTTACCTGCCTCATGACATCTAAGTGCACTTAGTAGAGAATCTTGGACTTGATCTTGGATTAGTGGACTGAACCATAGCTAAAATTCACTAATCATAATTAGTGATATTTTGGCTCCACATATGCAATTTCAAAATTCAAGAGAAATTTGAATAAAAATTCAAATTTCCCTCCAATTTTGTGTGACAATTAGGCTATAAATAGAGGTCATGTGTGTAACGACCCATCTCGTCGCTATGATATCACCACTCTAAACCGCGAGAATTTCAATTTTTAAATGAAAAACCCCTTAATTTGTTTATAAAAAAATGAAAGTAATTTTTTTCTCGATATACATTCACCAAACAACGCACCATTACCTAAGTAAATATATGTAAATATATATATATATATATATATATATATATATATATATATATATATATATATATATATATATATATATATATATATATATAGTAACTCAGTACATGAAAGTAAATTTGTTCATACATATAATTAAATTTGTGATTTACATCCTCAATTCAACAAAAAGAATTATAGAACCATCTATGGAGGAGTTGATTAACAAAACACAACTTTCTTCCAAAATAATCCCAATGTTATCACGTCGCCTCGGCGGCTCCACAAAAGAATCTCACTTCTCGTACTCTACTGTTGTCATTATGCTCCCACAAACAAAGGTTCGCGATCATCACAGGTACCAACCATACGGTACAAAAATTGCGAGGGGTGAATTTATTATAAAAGAAATTAATACAAAAATCAAATAACCACAATTAGTAAGAAAACATTAACAAATATCATATGCTTACACAAACATTCACTAGTCCGACACACGCTCAACAAATAGTCATCATCAATCCATAGTTCCAATCAATCATGCTCAGTATGATGCATGCACCTGACCTCAACTCTCAAATGCAATGTGGTACCATCCCCAAGGAAATAGCCTAAGCGTATCCACACGACATTCTCACTTAAGAAAACTAGACAGTAAGTGTTGATGTCACCCTGTCGTGCACAGGCAACTCCCCCCCATGGTGATCAGCCTGAGTTTAAAGGGAGTTCCAAACCGAGTGACATGCCCCCAAATACAAGTATTCCTTCTCATGAGAAACTACAAGTACTTACTGACAAAGTTTATACTATTTCCATGTCATATGAAGTATGAAACATGGGCACCATCAATGCACTGACGGTGGATAATTAAAGATTCTAAGCCATCCCCCTTTAGAGATGCTTAAAACTCTTTAACCACTTTATTTCCCCCACCAGGGATATCCAACAAGGTCATTACACCCCCCATATACATACACAACATACAACATATGAAACATGGGCACCATCAATGCACTAACCATGGATAATTAAAGATTCTAAGTCATCCCCCTCCAGATATGCTTAAAACTCTTTAACCACTCTATTTCCCCAACCAGGGATATCTAACAAGGCCACTGCACCCCCCATGTACATACACAACACACAACTTATGAAACATGGGCACCATCAATGCACTGACCATGGATAATTAAAGATTCTAAGCCATCCCCCTCTAGAGATGCGTAAAACTCTTTAACCACTCTATTTCCCCTACCAGGGATATCCAACAAGGTCACTACAGCCCCATGTACATACACAACATAACATCATCACAATGCATTTTCAACATCATCAACATTTCATCTCAATATCATTCTCAACATCAACATCATCTCATATTAACATAATCATCAATGACAACATCAACTCATATTAACATAATCATCAATAACAACATTTTCTCATATCAATATTATCATAAACATCAACATCACCTCATATCAATTAATGTCATCAATAGAAATATCATCAGTAAGTCACACTCCACATATACATATACAGTTCATATATGAGATTCACACTCCATAGGTCTTCAGACAACACAAGTCTAAAAGAAACAATAATGTTATTAATCAATAATAGATATATCGCATCCAATTAGTCAAAAATATTGTTTTCTTGAAAACCAGCATGCAACAGGGACAGGCATACATCCCCATAATTAGGTTCCCTGACCCCAACTATGATATTAAAAACTGTAAACAATAATAAACTCCCCTCACCTATCGTGAGCTCTATGTTAGTTTGTCTTTGCGTCACTCAGAGACCTCTCTTGTTCACATTTGTCAGTCCAAAAACAAGGTTCTGTATACCAAATTGAAGGAAATTTAGTATAGATTTCAGAAACAAGGTTAATGACAATGTTCAGAGTCAAATACCCCTGTCAAAACATAAAAGGGATGAGAAGTGTTTCGGATTCTACTAAAAGGAGACATCATTTTGAAATTCCGATTACGCCAATGTGACCGGGGTTCAGTGAAGGTCACGAAAATAACATCAATGTTATAAAAAGATAACTTTTACAATGTCTCATTTTTAAGGGTTTTTCAAAGGAAGTGGAAAAATACCCTATTATGGTACCCAACACACAAGAGACACTAAGAGGAACTCAAACTAACTAGGAGAACGGCTTAGAAGTCAAGATTACCTCAAAGAAGCTATGAAATGGAGGATTAGGGGAATTTTCTCCACCGAATCCTTGAGGAGGATTCTAAGGATTCTACTCCGATTAAAATGTTCCTGTTGGTGTGGGGGTTTGGCGGCAAGTAATGGCGGCTCGTGGCGGCCACCGGTGCTCGTGGTTGGTGGAGAAGGAGGTGTTTGGGTTTAGGTGGCGTTTTGGAGAAGAGGAGAGTGAAAAATCATGTTTTTCACGCTAAGAAACGTATTTATAAGCTCTAGATCTCGCTTAGCGAGCTTGTCTCGCTAAGCGGGAGTCCACTTTTTGCGCTTAGTGCAACTCCCTCTACACTAAGGCTTGCTCAGCGGGCCAATTCTCACTCAACGCAATTCCCTCTCGGGTTGGAATTGCGCTTAGAGCGCCCTTCGTGCTTAGCAAGACATCAAAAGATGTTATTTTCAAAATCCCAACGGTTGGACTATGGGGAGATGTCTTAGGAAGCTCCAAACAAAATTTGAAGATGATCCAATGGTTAATGAATTTGGGATCACGATTTTACTGAAATAGGTTTGGGTAAAATTTGAAATCTCATAATTTCAACTTAGCTCAACAAAACTCCACATGACTCAACATCCACATCAAAAAATTCACACATGACTAATTCAAGTCATACCTCAACTCATTCAAGTCAACCATATAGTCAAATAACACGATAAATATAAATAAACATCGATTTATAACTAGTAATATTTTAGGGTGTTACAAAGTGTGTGCATTTTTTCAACTTTGATCATTTGAGAATTACCCTTCAAAGTTCAGACCTCATTTGAGGAATAAAATTTCCTTCTCTTTCTGTCCTTCTCCCTTCACTCATATTCTCCTACCTTCAAGCTCTTATCCATGGCTCCCTATGGTGGTGAGCTTGTTCTTGACTCATATTTTTCTTAAAGTGGCATCTCCAATCATTTTTCTTCCTTCTCCATTCCGCTGCCATTGATCTTTAAGAAGAAAAAGACTCCATTGATGAAGAAGAGACATATTAGGTGAATTTTTACATTTACAATATGTTTTTACGCTCTCTCTTCCTACCAAATTAGTTTTCCCTTCTTCCTCTCCCGAAACCCTCTCTTTTTCTCGCATACACCCAAATTTGTCCTAATAAAACTACGATCCCAGATTCGTTAACCGTTGGATCATTCTAAAATTTAGACACCACCTTCGGAACTTATTTTCTCACATTCACACCATTAGAATTTATGAAATATTGTATGTAGAGAGATGAAGACTATCAGACAAGGTATCATTCACAACACATTCAAAATTATAAAATAAATAAAAAAATACATCTTTAAAATTAAAGGAATATCCAAAAGTGGTGAGTCTGGAAATAGTAATCAATTTTTGAGGAAAACTTAGCACATAAAAAGTCATTTCTAATTTCCAAATAAAGCCACTACTTAAAGTTAAAATGCAAGTTTCAATAGCCTCCACATGTGAGCCTAGCTTATTGCCTAATAAAATTCTTTGCTCACTTCCCACTGGTTTTATTAGGTTTTGCATACCTTGTAAAGAATTTGCAATATGGATTGTAGATCCAGAATCAATCCACCAAGTATTAATACTAACACTAGCCATATTAGATTTGTAACATACTAAAGAGATTAATTTACCTTTCTTCTCAAGTCATTTCTAGAATCTGGGACAATTCTTTTTCATGTGTCCCTTCTTCTTATAGAAGAAAATATTTGTCACCTTCTTAATACCAACTGGAGGTGGTATTTTACCATTTCCTTTCTGATTAGCTTGAGACTTAGTATCTTTGTTATCCCCACAAGCAGTTGCTAACAATGCACTTTCACCCATCTTCATTACAAGCCTTTCTTCTTCCTGAACACACATGATCATTAATTCATCAATACACCATTTGTCCTTATGTGTGTTGTAGGAAATCTTTAATAGCCCATATTTCAGCGGAAGGGTGTTCAAAATAAAACGCACTAGGAAGGACTCAAACATATCAACCTCCAGTTTCTTAAGTTGAGTTGAAATATCTCGCATTTGCATTATGTACTCACGCACACCTTTCACACTGGTGAGTAGGAGAGAGGAGAACTTCATGATCAGGGTTCTTGCCAAAGCCTTATCTAAAGTAATGAATTGGTCATCAATAGCCTTAAGCAAGTCTCGAACCTTGTCATGCTAGTCAACATAACCATGTATCCCAGTCGAGATTTTCTTCTTAATGAACATTATGTTGAGTTGGTTGGATCACTCCCACTGCTCATATAGGACAACAACATTTGGGCTACTTTCATCAGTGATTGCAGGTGGTTCATCTTTCCTTATAGCATAGTCTATGTCCATCCACCCCAATCATAGAAGAATTTTATTCTTCCATATCTTATAGTTATCTCCTTTGAGTTCGGGAACGTAACATTGCATATAAAAAAAAACTAACAATTTGAGAAGCTACAAAAATCCAAAGGCTTATATCAATTTGAGGCATATTAATTTTAATTGTATGTTTTACCAGTGTAAACATACTAAAAAATGTTGGATCAAGTGGCCTCGGAATAATTAAGAAGAGGGGGTTGAATTAATTATGAACATGTCTAGACTAATTAAAAATGTATCCTTCTTAATATTACTAGATTCAATTAGGCTTTACTACTAAGTTAGACAAAAGTAAAGCGGAAATAAAGAGTACAGAGCGGAAATTAAAGAGTGTAGGGAAGAAGAAGACAAACACAAGATTTATACTTGTCGCAACCTACCCTTCGGCAAGAGGGCGACGCGAGACTCACGGGTGCGTCTTCCAAGAAAGGAAAATGTGCGGAGTCGCCACCAACGTTTATTTGAGGAAAACGTCGGAAAAACCGAAAAAGGCGTGGTCTACGAACTTTAAGTGTGAAAGGTTCAGGAGTTGTATTTACGCACAGGGAAGGTATTACCACCCCACGCGTCCGTCACAAGGGACGACAGCCTTTAATCGAGTGTGTAAATATGACTTCAATTTGTCTTATTTTCTCTTTTACGCTTTTTATGTCTTTTTATGCCTTTTATATTTTTATCTTTTTGTGGTTGACAAGAGTGTTTCCCTTGCTCCTACGTATTCCTCAATTGTGATAAGGAAATCAGACCTACGTAGGTCTTTGAGAACTAAACGTTGGTTAAGTTGTTTTTATCTTTTTTGCAAGATATATTTTGACTGAATAAAAGGTCATTTAAGGCGTTGGACCATTAAACGATCTTTTGATTCTTTTGAAAGGAGAGAAAACATTAAGGCATTGGACCATTAATGATCTCTTGGTTTTTTGAAAGAGGTGACAAAGTTATGTGTTGATTTTAGGCTTTCAAAAGTCCACATTTAACCAATAAAAGCAAAGAGGACCATTTCAAGGCGTTGGACCTTAAAATGGTTTTTAGGTGATTTTTAATGACAATGCTTGATTTGTGAGTCGATTTTAGCCTTAGTTTCACTTTGGTTATTAGTCAATTCAATTAAGAAAAATCCCAAAGAAAAATGTCCGATTGATTTTTTATTATTATTTTATTTAAAGATATTTTTGATTATTTTATTATTATTTTGCCTCTTTTTGATTTTAAATGTGGTTACGGCGTGGCGAATCCTTTCCAAGGTGGAGGGAATGATGCAATCCTACCCCGCAAGGGCATTGGGTAGAAGACTCCAAGTATATTGGGCTAGAGATCCAAGGGAAGGCCCTAGGGTTCTCATGAGCCTTAGGGTAGATTTCGAGCCCATGGGCTAAGTATGAGCCCGCTTATCTTTGTAAATATTAGAATAGGTTTTTCCTTCGTCTAGGCCTTGTATTTTGGCCATTCTAGTAGTATAGGATTTTAGCCTTGTATTTCGGGGCATTTTGAGTAGTCTTTGTAGTAAGGACTTTTTTTTGTATTTTCATGTTTTTTGTCATGGGGGTGAGCTTAGCTATTATAGGGGGTGTGTAGATAAGCTCTAGCTTCTCATCTCAAGGAGGTGAGCTTAGCTATTAGAGAGGTATGTGTAGCTAAGCTCTAGCTTCTTTAGGAATCTTCTTAAGGAAGCTTCTCAAGGAGGTGAGCTTAGTTATGAGAGGGGTGTGTGTAGCTAAGCTCTAGCTTCTCAAGGAAGTTTTCTCAAAGAAGCTTCTCAAGGAAGTTTTCTCAGGAAAGCTTCTCAAGGAAGCTACCTAGTCTACAAATAGAAGCATGTGTAACACTTGTTGTAACTTTGATGAATGAGAGTCTTGTGAGACATACTTCAAAGTTCCATTTCTCTCCCTCTTTTATTCCTTCAATTTTGTGCTCCCCCTTCTCTCTTTCTCTCCCTCTTTCTTTTCCTCCATTGAAGCATCCTTCCAAGCTTCTTATCCAAGGCTCATCTTGGTGGTGAAGCTCCTTCTTCCATGGCTTATTCCCTAGTGGATGACGCCTCCTCTCACCTCTTCTCCTTTGTCTTTCGCTGCATCTCCATGGTGGAAAATCACCATTAAAGGACCTCATTGAAGCTCAAAGATCCAGCCTCCATAGAAGCCCCACAAGCAAGCTTCCATCATTAAGACAAAGATCTCAGGCAGTTAAACCTTTGATACTTTGTCAATGGGGATACAAAAGAATTCTCAGGCGGTTAGTCCTTTGAAAACTTTTGTATAAGGGAAAGGGAAGAATCAAAAGAATTCTAAGACTGTTTCATTTTGAATTCTTTGACAAGGGAGAAGGGAGACACAAAAGAATTTACGCAGTTAGTCCTTTGTTCTTTTGGAAAAGGGAGAAGAGAGACACAAAAAGAATTCAGGCGGTTAGTCCTTGGCGAATTTTTTTTGGCAAAGGGAGAAGAGAATGAAAAAATGAATAGCACAAGTTTTCAAGGTTTGGAAAACCAAAAAACTTCAGAAAGCTTTTGGTACAAAGAAGAAGAAGAAGTTCAAAGAGATTCAAGGCTTGTAAAGGATTGTAAGAAATTGATTGGAAAAGTATTCAAGATTATTGAAATGCAAAACAAAGCCTTGCTTTTATAGACTCTTCATGTCCGGTCAAGACAACCATTAGAAGAGTTATGACTTTTAGAAAAACTTAAAAACCAATTTGAAAAAGTCAAAAAACTATTTGAGGAGTTACATCTTTTGATTTTATTCAGAAACAATCACTGGTAATCGATTACCAAATTAGTGTAATTGATTACACAAAGCTTTTATGTGTGTCATACCCTAATTTCGTCCGGGGATTATTACTTGATGACATGCAACCTTTGATTGGTCGTTTCAAGATACTTGGCACCCTTGGTTGCACAATATGTAAGTCTCGAGACGCGCCGGAAGTCAAAAGGAAGCAGGGTTATGCGATCCGTGAAATTCCGTAGTGCGGCGGAAACCAAAAGGAGGTGTTGTTGCGCAATCCGTGAGTTTCCGTAACTTCTTCGAAAGCTAAAAAAGAGTAAATACATGATCCGTAAGGATTCGTAACCTTACGGAAAGAAAATAAGTATCGTTACGAAATGCGTAAAGTTTCGTAATGTTACGGAAAAAGAATTGCAAAAAAAATAGAAGGGGGTGCATTTAGTAAAAAAGGGGGGTACAAATAGAAATCAAGCCCACTTGGGCCTTCCAAATTCTTCCTCTAGAAGGCTGTTGCTTCTGGAGGAAGCAACCTTGCTCACCTGGGCGAGCTGGGTGGCAAGCTCCTCCCCTATTTTGCTATAAATAGGGGGAGGAGTGAAGAAGGAAGGGGTTCAACCTTCTTGACACTTCGTATTCTCTTAAATTTGCTGAGGAAAATTGTTTCCGTGAAGAAATTCGAAGCCGAGGCGCTTTTGTAACGTTTCCGTGAGTAATTACGCGAAGGTTTTCAACCGTTCTTCGACATTCATCGTTCGTTCTTCGTTTTCTTCGGTCTTCAACTGGTAAGTATCCCAAACCGAGCTTTTCAATTCATTCTATGTACCCGTGGTGGTCCCCATTTTGTTTCATGTATTTTTATTCTCGCTTTCATTTACTTTCCGTACCCCCTTTTGACGTGCTTCAGTCATTTATTTAAGTCATTTCTCGCCTAATCAAAAAATAAAATAAATTTCCACCGTTCATTTGATTTGTAATATCTGTTAATTTCTGTTAAAATGAATTCCGATTGTTCGGTCATGCTGTAACCACGTTGGAAATAAAAAAAGAGGTAAAATAATAATATAATGATCCAAAAAATACCTTTCAGTAAAATGAAGCGGAAAAAAATCAATCGGACATTTTCTCTTTGGGATTTCTCATTCTTAATGGAATTGACTAATAACTAAGGTGAAACTAAGGCTCAAATCAACCCGCCTAGTCAAGCTCGTCCACAAAAAGTCACAAAAAAGAATTTGAAAGTTTATTATCTCAGTTTTCCTTACCAAGTAAATGGATCATTTTTAAGGTCCAACGCCTTAAAATGATCACATTTCAAGTAAAAAGAATCGCTTGATTCACTCTTAAGAAAGAACTACGTATGTCTGATTTCCTCTTCGATGGAGGGTACGTAGGAGCAAGAGTCTCGCTTTTGTCGAGCTCAAAAAATAAAAAGAAATGAAATTTAAGGTAACACAATTTCCACAATTCTAAAAAATAGGCTGTTGTCCTTTGAGACAAACGTGAGAGGTGCTAATACCTTCCTCAAACGTAAATACAACTCCCGAACTTAGAATTTTCGTTTTGATCGGTTTCCTTCGGTTTTTCCGACATTTTCCACAAATAAACGTTGGTGGCGACTCCGCGCATCTTTCCTCCTTTGGAAAGCGCACCCGTGAGCCTCGCCTTGCACGCCCGCAAAAGGGCATGTTGCGACAGTCGCAATAAAAATAGTGACGAAATAACTGAGAGCCATAATGCCAAATTCTAGCAAAAACAGTAACTGAAAACAGTAATGTTAATAACAACAAAAACAATAACCAAAAGCAGTAATGTTAATAACAAAAGTACGGTGACCTTGGTCACGTGGCTCCGCTCCCTCCCAAGAAACCGAGCAGGTCAGTCATATCCCATCCATACGGGACTCATCTGCCTCACCGAGGGATCCTGTAGGCTCCTCCCCTGCCTGGGCATCGGGCCAGTCTCCAGGCCATGCGACCTCAGCCCCAAATTGCTCCGGGGTAGGGCATACAAAAGGGGTGGAACCTTGCCCTTGTTGACTGAGGCTGAACCAGTAGAGACACTCATGTATCTGCACCTACCCACAGTGGTTGGCCGCATGCTGGCGAACCAAATGCTGTAGATAACGCTCCACGCCCAGTGACCCAGCTGGATCGGCCTGCCGAGGTGGTGGCGGTGCGTCTGCGCCCTGATGTGCATTACCCTACTCCTGCCTAGGCGTGCAGTACTTCTCGATGAAGGCTCGGGTGATCGGCGGTCGGATTACTTTACTGGGGGTGATGGGAACTCCATAGGACTAGCAGAGGCCGGTGATCAACGCTAGAAACCCCAGGGCCCTGTAGGACTTATCTGGGTCTAGAGGGTGCCTAGTAGGCACCATACCTGCAAACAAATAAATGACGTTAGCAATCACTTGGGCCACGTGGACGCTCATCCGTGTCAGGATGGCATACACCAACTGGAACTTAGGCAGAGGGAGATCGGAGTTGTGATCGCTAGGCATGACATTGCTGAGCAGCAGTGTCATCCATGTCTGGGTCAAGGTGGTCATGCTAGTGTGCATGATCCGCACCCGCCTCCCTGTAGCAGTCCGGGTGAAATCCTGCCCCGGTGTGCACAACAGCTGGGCGATGGCTTCCTAATCGAAACCGTCGGCCCTGTTCCTCCTCTGGCTGAACTCACACTGCTGGCTTTCCTCCAAAACAAGCGGGTCGCCCAAGAACTGGCTGAGGGCATCTGCATCGAAGGGAATCCACTGACCCCTCACCCATGAGCGCATATCCTGAACTCCCTCCTCCGTGGGCCAAGCATTAGCATAGAACTCCAGGGCTATTTCAGGGTCAAACTTGGCTATGGGAGTCACCAGCGGTGTCCAACGTCTGCGAGCTATCTCCTCATGAAAGTCCGTATACTCATCCTCCCTGAGCTGGACATGCCTCTCCTTGTGGAACGACCATCCCCTGATGCCCTCGAAGCACTGCTGGTGCTCGGCACTCCGGAAACGATGACTATCAAACTCTGAGGCGGCACTGGACCCTTCTCATGTGGCGTCTCTTCTAGACCTCTTCGTGGAGAGTTTTTTCGGAGCCATTTCTTGTATGGAGTGGCAAGGACACTAAAATGGAAGCAAAAAAAAATCACACAATGGTGGCCTAAGGTCAGAAAAATCCAACAATCCTGTGAGTGCAGCGTTCTTAAGTGAGGGGAGAAGTTTCTTGGGTGAAAACTACACTCCCCCTCTCTTTTTAAGCCATTTCGTGCAGGGGGTGCTCGCCCAGGCGAGCTAACCCGGCATTTTTTTAAAAATAAAAACAAAGGTACGCGCTCTCTATGGGTCGGCGTTCACTTACTCAAACCCCCTTAGGGTAAATTAGGCATCCGACCATCACCTTAAAGACACAACAGTAATAATAACTAGGAATTTAAAGGATACTAGGCTTCCTCCCAGTACCGCTTCTCGCTTGTCCGGAGCTAGACATGGGACGACGATCCGTCGATCATGGGCCTAGCCTCTACTCGTGTCCGTCCCTAAGTACCTGAAAGCAGGAAATGACATTGCGCAGCACGTGGCCGCGTTATCGCTTACCTCGATTCGTCTCTGTCTTTGGATTTGGCTCGGTATTTGACTATTGCCTAAAATGATCTGGTTCCTGTCATAAGATAACAAATATGCATGTGTATGCGTATGCATAAGCATTTTTAAATGCAATAATCTTTTTAGCAAAAGCTTGTCGGGCATCCCATGGACTGAGTAAAAAGGCTCAGGTTATCAAATACTACACATCTTTTAAAGCACAAAGCGAGGATCGGAACCTCAATCCTACATTCCCTTTTTTAAAAGATCGCGATGAGAGAAAATAAAAAGGACAAGAATCCCTGGGGGAAACCAAGAAGAACACACAAAAATAAAAACATGCAGCGACTTCCTCAATTGCCCCTGATCTTATGCGTAGTATCGCTTGAAAACGTCGGAGTTCACGGGTGAAGGTAGCTCCTCGTCATCCATGTTGGCGAGCACCAGGGCCCCTCCGGAGAAATCCCTTTTTACAACGAAAGACCCTTCGTAGTTCGGGGCCCACTTTCCTTTGTTGTCTTTCAGAGCTTGGGAGACTTTCTTTAGCACCGAGTCCCCTTCGCTGAACCTGTGCGTGCGTACCTTCTTGTCAAAAGCGTTCTTAATTCGTTTCTAATATAAACGCCTGTGACTCATGACGGACAAACGCTTGCCTTCTATGAGATTAAGCTGATCGAAACGTGTTTGGGCCCACTCCGATTCCTTTAATCTGGATTCCGCCAAGATTCTTAATGACAGGACTTCCACCTCAAACGGTAGCACAACCTCCATTCCATATACCAATGAGAACGGTGTTGCCCCGGTTGACGTGCGCTCTGAGGTTCGGTAACCATGTAACACGAATGGGAGCATCTCATGCCAATCCTTGTACGACACATTCATCGTCTGGATAATCTTCTTGATATTCTTATTGGCTGCCTCCACGGCTCCGTTCATCTTTGGTTTGTAGGGTGTGGAATTGTGATGTTGGATCTTAAACTCCTCGCACATTTCCCCCATCATCTTGTTATTCAAGTTAGTGCCATTGTCCGTGATAATCTTCCTCGGCAAACCATACCGGCAGATGATCTCCCTCTTAATGAACCTGACCACCACACTCTTGGTGACGCTAGCGTACGACGCAACTTCGACCCACTTAGTGATGTAATCAATTGCCACTAGGATGAAACGGTGTCCGTTTGCAGCTTTGGGCTCTATGGCCCCAATCACATATATTCCCTACATGGAAAACGACCACGGTGCGGCAAGACATTCAGAGGCAAGGGCGGAGCGTTGACATTGTCTGCAAATGTCTGGCATTTGTGACACTTCCTCACATGGAGACAACAATAGCTCTCCATGGTGAGCCAATAGTAACCCGCCTTTAAGATCTTCCTAGCCATGGCGTGCCCATTAGCGTGCGTACCAAAAGAGCCCTCATGGACCTCCCCCAGCATGTTCTCAGCTTCCTTAGCGTTCACGCAGCGTAGCAAAACCATGTCATGGTTTCTCTTATATAGTATGCTTCCGCTCACGAAGAAGCCGGCCGCCAATCTCCTCAACGTCCTCTTGTCGTTGTCAGAAGTCTCCGGTGGGTACTCTTTGCTTTCAACGTATCGCTTGATATCGAAATACCAAGGCTTACCGTCCCGCTCTTCTTCCACCAAACAACAGTGTGTGGGTCTGCCACGACACCTGAACTCAATGTACGATAGGTCTCCGTGCGGTGTCTGCTGGAACATGGACGCTAAAGTGGCAAGCGCATCCGCCATTTGATTTTCCTCTCGGGGAACGTGATGGAAGGAGATCTCATCAAAGAAACCAACCAATTCCTTGATATAGGCTTGGTAGGGTATCAGCTTGTGGTCTCTAGTCTCCCATTCCCCTCTCAGTTGGTGAATTACCAGCGCCGAGTCTCCGTACACTTTGAGTAGCTTGACATTGAAGTCAATTGCTGCCTGGACGACCAGGGCGCATGCTTCATATTCGGCCATATTGTTGGTGCAGTCGAACCCCAGCCTGGCTTTGAAAGGTATACATTGATTTTCCGGAGAGACCAATGCTGCTCCAACGCCATGGCCTAGAACATTTGACGCTCCATCAAACCACACGATCCACTTGTCCCGATCCTCGTCTAGCTTTTCCTCAAACAAGGCCATGATGTCCTCATCCAGGAACTCGGGATGCATGGGTTGATAGTCGTTGAGAGGCTGCTGAGCCAAATAATCCGCCAAGGCGCTTCCCTTTATCGCCTTTTGGGAGACATAGACTATATCGAACTCAGATAGCAAAACCTGCCACCGGGCGATCCGCCCCGTCAGAGCAGGCTTCTCAAAGATGTACTTGACCGGGTCCATCTTGGATATCAGCCAGGTGGTATGGCTCAGCATGTATTGTCTTAGACAGTGGGATGCCCAGACTAAAGCACAACACGTTCTTTCCAGTAGGGAGTAGTTCATCTCACAGGCCGTGAACTTCTTACTCAAGTAGTAGACGACACGCTCTCCTTTCCCGGACTCGTCATGTTGCCCCAGCATACACCCCATTGACTCATCCAAAATCATCATATACAAGATGAGAGGTCTTCCGGGCACCGGCTGCATAAGCACGAAAGGGTTCATGAGGCACTGTTTGATCCTTCCAAACGCCTTTTGACAGTCCTCGTTCCAGCGGACGGATTGGTTTTTGCGTAAGAGTTTGAACAACGACTCACAGATAGCGGTGAGCTGTGATATGAATCTGGCAATGTAGTTCAAACGCCCCAGGAAACCTCGGACCTGCCTCTCGGTACACGGTTATGGCATCTCAAGGATGGCTTTCACCTTTTTGAGGTCCACCTCTATCCCTTTCTGGCTTACGATGAAACCCAACAATTTCCTTGACTTGACCCCGAAGGTGCACTTAGCGGGGTTTAACCTTAATCGATACTTCCTAAGCCTTTCGAACAACTTACGCAAGTTGACAAGGTGTTCCTCCTCGGTTTTAGACTTGGCGATCATGTCGTCCACATAGACCTTGATTTCTCGGTGCATCATATCGTGGAACAAAGCCACCATAGCTCGTTGATAAGTTGCCCCAACGTTCTTGAGCCCAAAGGACATCACCTTATAACAGAACGTCCCTCACAGGGTGACGAAGGTAGTCTTTTCCATATCTTTTGGCGCCATTTTTATCTGATTGTAGCCGGAGAACCCGTCCATGAAGGAAAATAGAGCGAAATTGGTCGTATTATCCACGAGGATATCGATATGCGGTAGAGGGAAATTGTCCTTGGGACTGGCTCGATTCAGGTCCCGATAATCCACGCACATTCGTACCTTCCCATCCTTTTTAGGGACTGGTACAATGTTGGCAACCTATTCCGGGTACCGAGCGACAACCAAAAAGCCAACGTCAAATTGTTTCTTTACCTCTTCTTTTATTTTAAGGGACGTCTCGGGCTTCATTCTCCTCAGCTTTTGTTTTACCAGGGAACACTCAGGATTTAGAGGTAATCTGTGTTGTACGATGTCAGAACTCAAACCGAGCATATCTTGGTATGACTAGGCAAAGATGTCTTGGTAGTTTTTTAGTAGGGCCATCAATTCTTCACGGATGGGTGCGGTCATACCTGTACCTATCTTTACTTCCTTTTTCCCACCGTCGGTTCCTAAGTCTACTAGTTCTGTCTCTTCTTGATGAGGCCTTATCTCTTGGTCTTTCTGAGCGATTATCCTCTCCAGCTCTGGGGGAAGTCCCACATCCTCGTCCTCTTCATTCTCCATCCGACCAGCTTCTTGCTCGAAATCGACGGCCGAGTCCTGGGTATTAGTACCTTCGAGGGACTCGTCGTTGGATCTGGCGTTTTTAAGCGTAAAGAAATAAACATGCAAATGAATGAGAATGGGTAGAGGCGTAGGAACAGATGAAGAAAGATCTTTATATTATAAAATCAGGAACAAAAGACATAATGCCTTAACAAAAGGAAACTCTAAAGCCTAGGCCCAACTGTAGAATTTAAAAGCCACAAAGGGTTACATTATGCTTGTCGCGTAAACGTCTGTGCGCTCCTCCACTCGCCAATTTCCTAGTTGGAAACCAGGAGGACATGGCCGTACCAAATCCGATCCCCTCGAGGGGTCATCCTCGCATATTGCGGCGACTTGGCCTTCGTGTCTTAGACCCGCACTTATAAAGGTTCTACTGATGTGGCAGGGCGGGGCCCCTTCGGCTTGTTGTCCTAACCACGAGCCTTGGCCTCTGTTCTTCCTTTTCGCGATATTTTTCCTTATGTCAGCTTTCATGGGTTTATAGCCTAACCCAAACTTCCCGTGATTTCCTCTAGTGCATACCAGGCTAGTTCTGCCGCCGTTGTTCTTGCCCAAACCCATTCCGGGCTCGTAGCCGTACCCCAACATCACCCGGGCCACCATCATTGTTGTATCGGACATGCAAGGTTGCCCAGAGAGGGAATCTACGGAGGCAATGCTTACTACCTCAAAAGATTGGTAGGCCGTTTCCAATGACTCTTCCACGGCTTCCACATATGGCATAGAGGATGGGCAACTTACCAAGACGTCTTCCTCCCCCGATACAATGACCAAATGCCCCTCCATTACGAACTTCAGTTTTTGGTGGAGTGTAGAGGGAACGACTCCCACCGAGTGGATCCACGGGCGTCCCAAAAGACAGTTGTAAGCCGGGTTAATATCCATCACTTGGAACGTAACCTGACAGGTATGAGGCCTTATCTGTACAGGGAGGTCGATCTCTCCCCTCACCTCTCGGCGGCTGCCGTCAAAGGCACAGACCACCATGGAACTTGGCCTTAGACGGGAGGCGTTAAATGGAAATTTCTCCAACGTGCTTTTGGGCATTACGTTCAAATTTGAGCCGTTATCGATGAGTACCTTGGCCACGACGTGGTCCATGCATTTGACTGACACATGCAAAGCCCTATTATGCCTTCTCCCCTCGGCAGGGATTTCCTCTTTAGCGAAGGCGAGGTAGTTGTTGGCGGTGATGTTATTGACGAGTCCCCCAAAGCCTTCTACGGAGATGTCTTGGGCTACATGAGCTTCGTTCAAGACCTTTACCAGCGAAGTCCGATGAGGCTCATAGCTCATGAGCAGTTCCAAAAGAGAGACTCTGGCTGGGGTTTTGTTGAGCTGCTCAATGACCTTGAACTCGCTTTGTTGAATAATGCGGAGGAACTCGCCTGTCTCCTCTAGCGATACTTCTCTCTCGCCACAGCCATCCCTTTTCTCAGAAAGACCTTTCATTGGAACATCCTCGTTCGGAGCGGGGATCACTATGTCATTTTGTTCTTCCGCTATCTTCGCCTTCCCTTTAGCGTTTGCGGGCTGTGTCGGCAGGTCAGGGGGTGCGAACATGCGACCGCTGCGGGTCATGCCACTCAGCCCCGTGATATTGGTTACTTTGGCCGACAGCGAGCTGATGCCGGCGGCTTCTTCCTTCCTTTCGCTTGGAGGCGCATACCTCCATGTATCTGCGTGGTTGTTTTTGTATGGGAATGGAATAGGTCTAACTACTGAGGGGTATCGGGGCATTTGGGGAGCTGTGTCTCTGGTGAAATAAATCACCAAAGGTTTAGGCTTTCTAAAACCCTCCTCATCTGTGGACTGCATGCATATGTGCTGCTCTTCACCCCCCTCATCTTCGATTTCCAACCGACCTTGGTCTATCATCTGTTGCAGTAGGTCTTCTACTGCCAAACATGCTTTGCATGTTATGTTGCGCGCCGGGATGCATCAAACATGAATCTTTCTTGTGCCCACCGCGGGGAATTACGCCCCCCTTTTGTAGGGCCTCGTAGATAAACCTTCTGGGGGTTGTCACGTCCTTCAAAGGTTTGGACCTGCACGGCCTACCCGACTCGATGGCATTAACCGCTCCCCCTCCATGATTGGCAAGCGGGTTTGTTTTTACATTGGGCCGGTCCTCTTGAAACGTGAGCCATCCAGCTTCTATCAAACTTTGGACCTTGTGCTTAAAGGCTAGGCACTGTTCGATTGAGTGGCCTGGGGTTTTCCCATGGTATGCGAAGGTTGCGTTAGGGTTATACCACTTTGGGAAAGGAGGCTGGTAGATTCTTCCGGGAGATATCACAGCCATCTGGTTGGCAACGAGGGATGGCAAGAGGTCTTTGTACGTCATTGGGATCGGGGTGAATTCTGGAGTTGGCCTCGGGGGAAAGTTCCTAATCGCATTGGAACCAGTGCCAAAGTGGGCATTGCCGGCCGGGCGAGTCGGGGTTGGAGCCGTAGCTTGGAGGGCCTCCCTCTGGATGGGCGCGGGTGCCCTAGTTTGTACGGGTGCTGAGTTGGAGGAGTCCCCGGCGTGAGCTGAGAAGCTCGGTTGATGTTGCACATACTGATGGATACCGTGGCAGATCTGCGACAGCTTGATCCGTGTGGGCGTTGAAGTGACGGCATGGGTATCTCCTTCCTTCCTTTTTGCCCCAGTTGCTCCGATCCTCCTAGCGTTGTGATGGAAGCTTGCTTTTGGGGTTTCTATGGAGGCTGAATCTTTAAGCTTCAATGGGGTCCTTTAATGGTGATTTTCCACCATGGAGATGCAGCGGAAGACAAAGGAAAAAAGGTGAGAGGAGGCGCCATCCATTAAGGAATAAGCCATGGAAGAAGGAGCTTCACCACCAAGATGAGCCTTGGATAAGAAGCTTGGAGAGGATGCTTCAATGGAGGAAAAGAATGAGAGAGAGAAAGAGAGAGGGGGGAGCACGAAATTGAAGGAAGAAAAAGAGAGAGAAGTTGAACTTTGAGTTGTGTCTCACAAGACTCTCATTCATCAAAGTTACAACAAGTGTTACACATGCTTCTATTTATAGACTAGGTAGCTTCCTCGAGAAGCTTTCTTGAGAAAACTTCCTTGAGAAGCTTCTTTGAGAAAACTTCCTTGAGAAGCTTCTTTGAGAAAACTTCCTTGATAAGCTAGAGCTTAGCTACACACACCCCTCTCATAACTAAGCTCACCTCCTTGAGAAGCTTCCTTAAGAAGATTCCTAAAGAAGCTAGAGCTTAGCTACACATACCTTTCTAATAGCTAAGCTCACCTCCTTGAGATGAGAAGCTAGAGCTTAGCTACACACCCCCTATAATAGCTAAGCTCACCCCCATGACAAAAAACATGAAAATACAAAAAAAAGTCCTTACTACAAAGACTACTCAAAATGCCCCGAAATACAAGGCTAAAACCCTATACTACTAGAATGACCAAAATACAAGGCCCAGACGAAGGAAAAACCTATTCTAATGTTTACAAAGATAAGCGGGCTCATACTTAGCCCATGGGCTCGAAATCTACCCTAAGGCTCATGAGAACCCTAGGGCCTTCCCTTGGATCTCTAGCCCAATCTACTTGGAGTTTTCTACCCAATGCCCTTGCGGGGTAGGATTGCATCATTCCCTCCACCTTGGAAAGGATTTGACCTCAAATCCTGAGGTTCTTCATACCTTGGGCTCCTTCCCCCAACACCTGTAAAAAGAACAAAAACATATGTATTAGTGGTGTTTGGTATGTTACAGTAAGGTAAGGTCTGAAAACCCATTTCCTGGGCATCTTCCCATGAAGGAACATGGTTTCTCACCAACTCAATGAGTGGTGTTACAAGTATAGAAAAATATGAGACAAACCTTTTGTAAAAGTTTGTCAAGTCATGGCAGCCCCAGATTTCCCTTATACTTGGTGGAGTGGGCCAATCAGGAATGATCTTTATTCTCTTAGGGTCCTTGGGAACCCCTTGATCACTATTTAAAAAATTAAGGAAAGTAATGCAATAAAGCGTACCTTTTTCTGTATTTTTATGTTGATTATTCCTACAAAAAAATATGACAAACCTAAGGTGTTCCATATGAGCACCTATGTTTGTATTGAAACCAAAAATAAGAACAAACCTACCTAATGAGTCCCTATGTACATGAATCATGAAGACGTTGGATGCATGACTGATTTTACAAAAGAGGGTTGCAACACTCAACAAATTCATCATATCACTTATTGTAGGGATTTGGTGCCTAATAATACCTATTTTGGGCACCAACAAAGCACCAGGATTTAAGCTATTACAAACCAAACCTTCATCCAACAACTCCTTTACTTGAGGAATAACCTCAAGCCCAAGAGGTGTGGCAGTGCTAACAAGTGTCTTTTTACAAAAGAGAAAATGTGGAGGTTGTCTAAGAGGGAAAGTTTCTTTAATGTTTGTCTTTATTGTAAAATGAGTTTCCTTCTTAGCTAACCTCTTGGAGGAGACACTTACCTCCTTACACTTCTCTTTAACCATTAATGGTTGTCCATCTTCTTGGAGGTAGATTTCTTCACTAGATTCTTCCCATTTTGCTTCTTCACTTTTACTAGAGGAAGGTGAAGTAGTAGCCTCATCTTGGCTACTATAAATGTCTTGGCCCCTCATAATCATGGTTTTTGTGGTGGGGCATTGAGAAGTAATGTGTCCTCTTCCAAGACATTTAAAGCACTTTATAGAGCTAGTTTTCTCTTGCATACTAGCCTTAGGGGCTTGCTTTTCTATTGTCTTCCCCTTATCATCTTTTGGCTTAGAAGGTGTCACCCCTAAGATGCCTTGACCTTGGTCTTTCTTTGGATAAGAGTGAGAGCCATAAGATTTTAAAGTAGACTTCTTTTTAAGTTGTTGCTCTACCCTTATTTCCCAATCTAAGTTAGCCTCTACATTGTCCTTCCCATGGAAGTATGAGAGGTTAATGTTAGCCTCTTGAGGCTTTCTTTCCTTTTCTCTTCTATGGGAGTGAGGTCTAAGATGTGACCTATGCCTTCCTTCGTAATAGTCACAAAGTTCTTCACTTAGGCTCTTGCAAGAGTTATGACTACTATAGGAGGCATGTTTTTCTCTTTTCATTTCTTTCATTATTTTTCTTCTTTCTTCCTCTCTTATTTTCTTTCTTTCATCTTGACTTATTTCTTCCACTCTTTTTTTTCCTTTTTCTTTTCTCTCTTGTTTTTCTTTCCATAACTTGAGGGAACTTAACTCATCTAAGATTCTAGATAAAGGGCCTTTATGACTAGTACCCTCGCCATTAACACTAGATGAATGATGACTCATGTTGGTTCCTAAGTTGTGATTCTTTCTTGTTGAAGGTTTGAAAACAAAAGGTAAAAGAAACTATGGTTGAAGCTAGCCAAAATAAACACTAAAAGAGGTGTGAAAGATAAGGTAAACAACTAATTGGTAAAATGCAAGCTATCTAGGCGGTTTGACAATGGAAGGTAAAAGAAATAAGCTATGAAAGTAAGCAAGAAATGTAAACTAGGCGAATCCTAAGAGTGCTTGGATGACCACATTTAAGGTTCCCAACAAAACACTCACAATCCTAAGGGAAAATTGCCTAAAATTATTACACACAAAGGGAAGTAGGGTGACCTATTGGAGGCTCCCAACTTACTTCCAATGAAAGGCCTTTTTGTTACAAAATTTGAAAGCAATGAAAGTAAAGTAAATTGTCAATTACAAAATTGCAAAAAGGTCCTCAATTTTGGTGGTTTTTATCTCTTTGGTGATTCACTCAATTTGGAGTGCTTCTTAGGCCAATAGCTCATAAGGTGGTTGGCCCCTTGCTTCTTGACTCAAATTCTTCAAGGGATGGCACCAATCCTCCTTTTCAATTCCCTATATGGCAACTCACAAACAAGGAAACAAAGAGACAAGCAATAACCAAAGACCAAAAAATGAAATGAAAGTTAAACCAATGGAATTTTAACCAGACATTTTTTTAAGGATTATCCAACAATTAAAGCAATGAAAAGGACATAGAAGCAAGTTAGGACTCAAAGAGAAACTTAGAATGGCTCTAGAGTAGAGTAAAAAAACTATAAAAAAAAAAGACTCAACAAACCTCTAGCTTTGGCACTTGTTTTCACAGTAATTTTCAATTGAAATTTAGGAACTAAGATTGGTATAAGATAGGAACCAATTATAGAATAAATTTTGAGCCAAAACAACAAGCACACTTCCCTTTCACTTTTTTTTTTGATACTGATTTTTCTGCCAACTTGTGTGTTTTTATTATTTTTTCCTTTTATCCAAACCACCTGGTTCTTTTTTTATAACTTTTTTTTCAGATGTCTAGAAAATTCAGTAAAACTTTCAGCTCAAAATTCAAAGTAACCAATTCTCAGTAATTTTTACAAGTTTCTATGTCCAAGCTGCCAGCACCAGCGATTTTGTTTTTTAAGCATGGTATATTGATTGCCTTGGGCCTACTTTCAACCTTCCTATGTATGTTGAACTCACTAGGATTGTTTACCACAGTTTTAGGAGTTCAATATTCACTTAGGTTCAACATTTCAGCCAGCAATTCAATCACCAAAACTCAAATTCACAATAGACACAATCAAAAGGAAACCTAAAAGTTCAATAAAAGGTTCACAATCAAAGACTCTCTAAGAATTTTGCATGAACATGTTAAGGACTAATTAACATGAAAGATTTGACTCAAATCAAATAATAGGCTAAAATAATTTCATACGCTCATGAACAAATGAGTTAGACAAAGAAACAAGAAAATAAAATTTAGCACAACATAAGAAATCTTATGTGACAAGTTTCATGACTAGACATGACTTCTATGACAAAACTACAATAGGTGAACAAGTCACTCTAGATTTTTGAGGTTTTATTCTACTTTAATATTTTTGTAAGAATTTTATGGTTTAGGTTTCAGCCACAAAAAATAACAAGACAAAACTCAAAGGAACCTAAACTCAACACAATTCATGGTTCAAGAACAAGAACAAGAAATTTGAACCATAGAAAATCAAATCTAGCTTATATAGCAAGTTTAATCGGTGGAAACTCTAAAGAATCATGTTAAAAACATTTGGCACAAGACATGTGAGGAGATACATGGAGAAAAAAATGAAGAAACAACAATGGAAGAGAAGGTAAAGCAAAAAAAATTAATGGAGGTTTAAGGAGCACCTACTTGAAGCTCTTGTGCTCTGATTACCACTTGATGGAAGCTTGCTTGTGGGGCTTCTATGGAGTCTGGATCTTTGAGCTTCAATGGGGTCCTTTAATGGTGATTTTCCACCATGGAGATGCAGCGGAAGACAAAGGAAAAGAGGTGAGAGGAGGCGCCATCCATTAAGGAATAAGCCATGGAAGAAGGAGCTTCACCACCAAGATGAGCCTTGGATAAGAAGCTTGGAGAGGATGCTTCAATGGAGGAAAAGAATGAGAGAGAGAGAAAGAGAGAGGGGGGAGCACGAAATTGAAGGAAGAAAAAGAGAGAGAAGTTGAACTTTGAGTTGTGTCTCACAAGACTCTCATTCATCAAAGTTACAACAAGTGTTACACATGCATCTATTTATAGACTAGGTAGCTTCCTTGAGAAGCTTTCTTGAGAAAACTTCCTTGAGAAGCTTCTTTGAGAAAACTTCCTTGATAAGCTAGAGCTTAGCTACACATACCCCTCTCATAACTAAGCTCACCTCCTTGAGAAGCTTCCTTAAGAAGATTCCTAAAGAAGCTAGAGCTTAGCTACACATACCTTTGTAATAGCTAAGCTCACCTTCTTGAGATGAGAAACTAGAGCTTGGCTACACACCCCCTATAATAGCTAAGCTCACCCTCATGACAAAAAACATGAAAATACAAAAAAAAAAAAATCCTTACTACAAAGACTACTCAAAATGCCCCGAAATACAAGGCTAAAACCCTATACTACTAGAATGGCCAAAATACAAGGCCCAGACGAAGGAAAAACCTATTCTAATGTTTACAAAGATAAGCAGGCTCATACTTAGCCCATGGGCTCGAAATCTACCCTAAGGCTCATGAGAACCCTAGGGCCTTCCCTTGGATCTCTAGCCCAATATACTTGGAGTCTTCTACCCAATGCCCTTGCGGGGTAGGATTGCATCACGTTGGTACCTGTGGAGGAGACGTAATCGAACTTCCCTCTCTTCAAGCTCAATTCGATTCTTTCCCCGGTGAATACCAAGTCTGCGAATCTGGAGGGCATGTAGCCCACTAATTTCTCATAGTAAAACACCGGCAAGGTGCCTACCATCATGTTAATCATTTCCCTTTCGACCATGGGAAGGGCTACTTGCACTGCCAGGTCCCTCCAATGCTGAGTGTACTCTTTAAAGGACTCGCTTTCCTTTTTAACCATGTTCTGCAGTTGAGTCCGGTCGGGAGCCATATCAGAGTTGTACTGATATTGCCTAAGGAAGGCAGTAATCAGATCCTTCCTAGTGCGGATGCGGGAAGCTTCTAGATTAGTGTACCAGACGACTGTGACCCCAGCCAAGCTATCTTGGAAGAAGTGCATCAACAACTTTTCATCCCTAGAATGCGCCTCCATCTTTCGACAATACATTTTGAGATGGTTCTTAGGACAAGTCGTCCCTTTGTACCTATCGAAATCAGGTACCTTGAATTTTGGAGGGATGACGACATCCGGTACAAAGCAAAGACCAGCCATGTTCGCGAACAGATAGTCGCCAAAGCCTTCAACAACTCTCAATCTCTCTTTGATGAGATCGAGTTTCCTTTTTTCTTCCGCTGCCGGGGGTGGCCCTTTTGCGGACATGAATATTGGTTGTGCTGGGAGGTTTTGAGGTTCCCCCGTGAGGTTGGGCTGAGGTAGTGTGTTGGGTGCCAGCCCCTCGACGGGGACCGGGGAGTAGGAATCGATGTCTCCTTGGGCATGCTCTCTACGATCCTCGTGAACCTCGTCCGACTGTCGAGGAGGCTCCCCTTCAAGGATGGGGGAAGGGACATGACTCGCGTCATCACGCATGACTAGCGGCGTGTAATTAGGTGGTAATCCATAAGGGTAAGCCACTCGGTTGTATCCCATATGGGGGTTGCTGATGTGCCCCAGTGTGCTACTTTCTCATCCTACCATGTTTGGGATAGGATGGTGCGCGGTAGCTGGGAAAGTTGGGTCTGCTTCGACAGCCGAACTAACAGTGACATCGGTGGCCGCATTATTCTCCATTAGTTGCCTCATTCCTAGCATGGCATCCATTATGGAAGCCATTTGCTTTTTCAAAGCCGACATGTCGGCTTTCATCTATTCCTGTATTTCCTCTTGGTCACCCATCGTCCTAGATTTGGATCTGGTGCGATAGGGATGCCTTGGGGCGCGTTTAGTTATGGCATTTTTCCTAAAAAACCAAACGTGAGGAGTACGTAAAAATATAATGAATGCATGCTAGAGATAAAATGTGGGAGTGATTTGATTCGCATTGATTTTTGGAGTAAAAACGCGGGATAAACTCATTTTATTCAAAAAGTTATAACTAGTCAAGATTTGAGTTAAAATACAAACTTCCTAGCGGTTCCTAATTATATGGGCCATTAAGGCTATCATATGCTGACAATAGCTGAGAAGTCTGTGGATCTCCTCGGGGGCAGAGTAGGTGTCCGCCATTGCTTTGGCCTTGGCCTGTAATCGGGGAAGTTCTTGACTCCCGTTCAAAGTAAGAGCAAATCGGTCCATCCACATTGTTGCCTCTTGATGTAACGAGTCAATTACCCTTCCTCTAGCCTCCTTTTCCGCATACATTCGGGCATAATCGTCTGCCACTTTGTGCTCGTGGGCCGTGGCTAGATTTAATTCTTCCTGGTACTTGCTGATGATGGCTAACATGTTGGTCTCGGTCTCGCACAACTGCTGAGACAAGCTTCTCTTGGACCTTAGGCAAATCCTCAACTCATCCTTCAAGATCAAATTGTCTACTCGTGATTAGTCCCTTTCCTCTCTCCAGAGCTTAAGCTCGCTGTTACTGCCCCACAGAGCCCCTCGGAATTTGTTCTGGCCATGTTCTTCCCTACGGGCCCTTTTGGCCTCTTGTTCCTAGGCCTTGGTGGTGGCTATATTTACGTCTCTCAGTTCGGCATTCTCCTTTCGGATCTTAAGACCTTCTGATTTAAACTTTTCTTTGACTGTTTGGGCTTTCTCGAGTTCTGCCCTGAGGGCCTGCACCTCTTCGTCCTCCTCCGGCGCTTCAACTTCCACCCCTTTAGTGGTTCTCAAACTCGGGAGCCAATCCAGACCTTGCATGTGGGCTTTCAACCACCTACGGTAGCCGCCGATGGGCCCGTTGCTGTTGCCTCTGAGTTCCTTGTCCTTCTTTTGCACCATCTCCCATGCCTTGCGGACCTTCTGAAGTGCCTTCGCGTTGGTGTTATTGAAACCTGGTGCAATAATAGGTGCGAGCTCTTCCTTTAGTGGTGCCCCTCTCATAGGGTAGCCGAGTTGTCTTATAGCAAGAACGGGATTGTAACTGATGCAACCTTGTCCCCATCAAGGGAACATTTGGAAATCCTCCGCACGAAATAAGAACCCCGGTTCTTCGATCTTTCCATCGGGGGAACTAGTTAACAGATGCTCTTTCTTTGCTTGCTAAGAGTCGGTCCCAACTTGCCTCTTTTTTCTCTGTGCATGAACGGTGGCTTTCTAGCGGGCAAGCATGTCTCACCTCTTGGCGGAAAAGGTGTGAAACCAACCATACGTAGAGGGCCGGAGTACAGCAAACAATCCTTGTACTACTCTTTTCACATCTTCGGTCGAAGGTGTCATATAGATCGGCTAGGATAGCGACAACCGGGCTTTCCTTGCGGTCATGAAAGGCAAGAAAAGTGTCGATTACCGCTAGGTCCACCAACCCATCCACATTTGGAAAGAGGACTCCTCTGAAGATCAAAAGCGTGAGGATGTCTATGAATGGGGCCCATTCGCCTCTACCTGCCAAGATTCTTGCTTTTGCCTCCAAACATTTTCTCGGTACTCCAACCACCCCATTTTTGACTTGCTTTCTGTGGTCTAATTCCTACGCCAAGATTTGGACTATCTTAGAAATTCTAGCTAAAGAGGGATAGAATCCTGAGAAGAGGTATGGTTTCCTTCCCCCTAGAGGGCATCCCAGGATCTCTTCAAACTCTTCCACCATGGGTGATAACTGGAAGTCCCCAAAGGTGAAGCACCTCAACGGCCGATCATAATATTGGGCGAGGGAGGCAATGGCCTCTGTGGAGATCTCTGCCATGGCTAGGTCCCAGATTTTACTATAAGCTTTGCGAAAGGCTTGTCGCTGGAGCTGACCCATCAACTGCCCTAACTCTTTTAGACTGGTGATTCCTAGGCTCTTGACCTTGACTTGATACAACCTCTTTTTAAGCGAAGGCGCTTGACTCGATCCCATGTTTTACTAAAGTGAAACAAAACCCAGTGCGAATCAAAACTCCGACATCTATCATGGGTGGAATGGATGAATGCATGAAGAAATGCATACGACGCAGATGCATTTTATGAATACGGGAGCCCAGGAAATTGTCCCCTTCTTAGATACAACATTCAGGCAGCTTGGCGCCCGACATATGCATTTAAGAAGGCGACATAGACCCTCCGTCGGTTTGACAAAGTGAGGAGATCAAGACGCAATCCGTGCATGATGCAGATGCGAAAGGCACAACACAGGGATGCACATAGTACGACAATATCCACAAATAATTATAAGCAAAGGCGTACATGACATTTAAGACTACATGCATGGCAGTGTTTAAAATGGCACACAGTGTGTTTGCTCCATGCCCCTATTTTGGGGACCTACACGGGAGGAGCTAAAAGGCCTTTTAGTGATAATTCCCAAGGTGGTCATGTCTCTCTTGATGGTTTCTAGAGGTATCATCCCCTTTGAAGAACATATTGCGGCAGTAGGGACTACCAGCAACAATATGTTATCAAAGAGAAAAACTCTAGATGAGGGTTCACTGTTATCAAGCAAGTCGGAGACCTAGCATGACCACAGATTCACCTCCACTCCTTATGTTCTCATGGACCCGAGTATAGGGCCCTTTTTCAACTCACCGTGTGTGCAAATAGTGTTGGTGCTTGTGTGCATCAAATGAATAAATATTTATCTCATGCATAAATTTTAAAAACACACTAAAAGCATCAAAGAGTTTATGTATACAAGAACATAAGGAAGAAGACAAAGAAAAAGGAACAAAAGGGAAGTCATGGTAAGGAAAGCACACTGATTGATTGGCCTAACTCTCTAAAAAATAGTCCCCAGTGGAGTCGCCAACTGTCGCAACCTACCCTTCGGCGGGAGGGCGACGCGAGACTCACAGTTGCGTCTTCCAAGAAAGGAAAATGCGCGAAGTCGCCACCAACGTTTATTCGAGGAAAACGTCGGAAAAACCAGAAAAGGCGTGGTCTACGAACTTTAAGTGTGAAAGGTTCGGGAGTTGTATTTACGCACGAGAAAGGTATTAGCACCCCACGCATCCGTCACAAGGGACGACAACCTTTAATCGAGTGTGCAAATATGACTTCAATTTGTCTTATTTTCTCTTTTACTCTTTTTATGTCTTTTTTTGCCTTTTATATTTTTATCTTTTTGTGGTCGACAAGGGTGTTTCCCTTGCTCCTACGTATTCCTCAATCGTGATAAGGAAATCATACCTACGTAGTTCTTTGAGAACTAAACGTTGGTTAAGTTGTTTTTATCTTTTTTGCAAGATATATTTTGACTGAATAAAAGGTCATTTAAGGCGTTGGACCATTAAACAATCTTTTGATTCTTTTGAAAGGAGAGAAAACATTTAGGCATTGGACCATTAATGATCTCTTGTTTTTTTGAAAGAGGTGACAAAGTTATGTGTTGATTTTAGGCTTTCAAAACTCCACGTTTAACCAATAAAAGCAAAGAGGACCATTTCAAGGCGTTGGACCTTAAAATGGTTTTTAGGTGATTTTTAAATGACAAAGCTTGATTTGTGAGTTGATTTTAGCCTTAGTTTCACTTTGGTTATTAGTCAATTCAATTAAGAAAAATCTCAAAGAAAAACGTCCGATTGATTTTTTTTATTATTTTATTTAAAGATATTTTTGATTATTTTATTATTATTTTGTCTCTTTTTGGTTTTAAACGTGGTTACGGTGTGAAAGATCGGTCGGATTTTATTTTAACAAAGATTAAAAGATATTACAACTCAAATGATCGGTGGAAATTTATTTTATTTTTTATTAGGAGAGAAAATTACTTAAATAAATGGTTAAAACACGTCAAAAGGGGGTACGAAAAGGAAGCGAAATAAAAATAAAAGCACGCGAAACAAGTGGGGACCATTAAGGGCACATAGAATGAATTGAAAGGTTCGATTTTGGGAACTTACCGATTGAAGACCGAAGAACGACGAAGAACGAACGAAGAACGATGAAGAACGGTGAAGAATCTTCACGAAATCGCTCACAGAAGCGTTACGGAAGTGCCTCAGCTGGGATTTTCTTCACGGAAACAATTTTTCTCACTAATTTCAAGTGAATCCCAGATACCAGGAGGGTTGAATGAATTTGCTCTGCCCTCTTTCCCTTATTTATAGGGGAAAAGAGGGAGGTGGTTGCCGCCCAGCTCGCCCAGGCAAGCTGGGTTGCTTCCACCAAAAGGCACTGCCTTCTGTTGGAACACCCTGGAAGGTCCAAGTGGGCCTGGTTGCTATTTGCACACCCCTTGTTACTAAATACACCCCCATTTGCCCCTTTTTGCTGCTTCTTTTTCCGTAACGTTACGAAACTTTACGGATTATGTAACGATACTTGTTTTCTTTCCGTAATGCCGCGAAACTTTATGGATTACGCAACCATCCCCTCTTTGACTTCTGGAATGTTACGAAACTTTACGGATTGCGCAACAATGCTTCATTTCGACTCCTGACATGTCGCGGAACTTCACGGATTGCCTAACGATGGGTGTTAAGTACCTCGAAGCGGTCAAGCGAAGGTTGCATCCCACCAAACAAATGGTCCCCGGACGAAATTAAGGTATGACAATATTGGTTCAGCCACAACCCGTGCCTACATCCAGTCCCCAAGCAACCACCGGTTCTTGAGATTTCCAATAACCTTGTAAAATCCTTTACAAGCAAAGATCCACAAGGGATGTACCCTCCCTTGTTCTCTTTGAACAATCAAGTGGATGTACGGTCCACTTGAACTGATCCACGAGAGATGTACCATCTCTTGTTCTCAGTATCACAACCCAAGTAGATGTACGCTCTACTTGTACCACAAAGGATGTACGCTCCAATGTGTTAAGACAAAGAATTCATAGGCGGTTAGTCCCTTGAATCTTTGTAAGGGGAAACAAAAGATATCTCAGGCGGTTAGTCCTTTGAAATCTTTTGTCAAGAGGGAGAAGGGAAGAAACAAAAGAATTCTCAGGCGATTAGTCCTTTGAATCTTTTGACAAGAGAGAAGGAATGAAGAAAAAGAATAGCACAAGTTTTTGGTCAATGAACTTTTCTTGAAAGAGAAAGTATTGAACAAAAAATTTTAGAAAGATGAAGAGAAATGAATGAAAGAAATCTGTTATGCATGAAATGAATTCAGTCTTTTTAAATTCATGTCATGGTCACATATTTATAATCATTTGATGACTCAAGTTAAAGTTTGTGACTCTTGGCAATTTCTTTAAAATTAGTCACTTTTTTTTAAAAGTTGTGACTCTTTTGAAAACTAGTCACTTTAAAAGTTGTGACTTTTGAAAAACTCTTCAGAAACAAGTGACTTTAAGAATTGTGACTTTTGGTAATTTATTTTTCGAAATTCGTCACTGGTAATCGATTACCATCATAGTGTAATCGATTACACATCAACAGATGTGACTCTTCATGTTTAAATTTGAAAATTAAAATATTTAGAAACACTGGTAATCGATTACAAGTATTGTGTAATCGATTACACAAGTTTGAAATGATTTGAAAAAGTTTTATCACAAGTTGTGACCCTTGAAATTTGAAATCTAACATTTTAAAACATTGATAATCGATTACATGATTATGGTAATCGATTACTGCCTTCTAGTAATCGATTACCAAAGCATAAAACTTTTTGGTAAAATATTTTTCTTTTTGAAAAAATTCTTGTGCTATTCAATGTTTTGAAAAACTCTTTTAATACTTATCTTGATTGAGTCTTCTCTTGATTCTTTACTTGAATCTTGAGTCTTGATTCTTTACTTGAATCATGATCTTGATTATTCTTGAATCTTGTTTGACTCTTGATTCTTTGGCATCATCAAAATAATCTTGGAAGACATTGCTTCCACAAAAAATTGAGTCTTGTGACATAAAAATTTCCTATGAGTTAAATTTTTAATTCAATAAGATACAATTAGACTTTATGATAGAATAATGAAATTACATACTCAAATTCATGCTTTACAGGTCCAACATGAAAATAATTTGATTTTCTATCACAAATATTTACTTTATGATAAAACTGCCAAATTATATATCACCTCATATCCTTGTGGGTAAATCATAATATTATGCATTTGATTTCATATATATATATATATATATGTAGAATAAACTTTTTAAGAATATATTCATGCATAAAACAAATCAAAACTATACAAATTGTAAAAGTAAACAGAAACGCATAAGCATATAACATACAAAAAATAAATAAATATCTAAGAACCTTAAACGGCCTAGTGGCTTATGCGATATCTTGTAAACTGCAAGTCACTGGTTTGAGAGCCAAACAATGCATAAATGGTTTGTTTTCCCTATTTCTTTTTTAAGCGAACAAAAAAAAATTGTTCATCATCTTCAACCTCTAGCAAGTCAATTCGACCCATGTACAAACTCGATCGGTTATCACTCATTCGGAAACCCTTATACACAATTCACAAGTCAAAAAACAAGGAAATAAACCAAAATAAAGATTTATAATCTTAATTTTAACAAACGAGGCTCTAAAAACCAAAAACAAAATTAGATCAGAACAATACTGAAAACCGAAACTGGATAAGGCAGAGGCAACTGAGGCTCTGATACCAAATGTAATACTCAAATAACAAACCTATGATGTTACAAACAACAAAACAAAATAATGTCATTAACAAATGCAGAAAACAGAATCAAAATATACCTCCATCCATTGTCATGAAAGAGATGTTTTGTTTTGGTTCTTCCATGCTCTCACTCTCTCTATAGATGGTGTATCAAATGAAAATGAAAAATATGAGCTCAGGGACCAAACACATGTGCTATATGGAGGCATTATGCCATCAAGAATGCATTTAGTAACCATTAACAGCCATTGGTGTCATTCAATTTTTTGGCCTTTCAACTTCAAAACTGATGGAGCACTTCAGCCAAAGATGACCTTTCAAGTCCAAAACATACAGACCACTAATAAGGAGTTAATCACGAATTTTAATAATAAAAACTTATTACACTTTGTGGTCACTCAATTATATGGTAATATGATGTGACTAACAAACTTACACATGTAATTTGATTAAAATGAATTAAATAATTTGTGATAGTTAAATCCCAAAAATAAATTAAATAATTTCTGGTGGCTAAACACCCCCCTCCCCGTTACAATTTTTTGTCACTTCTTGGGTGATTTCTCTCGCATTTCAGATGAGATTAGGGAAAAAATGGTGCAACATTGTCTTCTGAGTGTGCTTTAAAAGGTAGAAAATGAAAGTAATTAAATTCATTAGTCATACCAGGAACCGTCTAATGGGGTTACCAATAAGGACTAACAAAAATTTGTTTTATTTTTACAAGGACCAAATTAATACGAAATTTTATATGAGAATGAAATTAATATTTTTAATAGTTTAACAGGAACTTCAAACATATTTCACCTTTTTAAATTTTATATATATATATATATATATATATATATATATATATATATATATATATATATAATACATACGAAAATATTTTTTAATAGGAATGTTTACACATGACATTCTCAAGAGCTCTCATTAATAAATTCATTTGATTTTTTTTAAAGAGAATTCATTTAAAATTATATAATAATTGTAATGTAATTATAATGATTGACTGCTATTATATTTTTTAATTATAATTATAATAATAAAAATGATTAACAATAATTTATGATAGTTATCCATATTATATTCTTTATTGCATACATATTATTATTATTATTACTATTATTATTATTATTACTACTACTACTACTCGTGGAAATATAGGCGCTATCGCGCCCTTATGTCCTCATTTCTATTGTGTTATTATGTTAAAAATGAATATACTATAATAATTTCTAATTATAATTTCTAAATTTTGTCCAATGAATAATACTTTAGATGAAAAAAATTAAAAACAAATTGGACAACACAACTAAAAGTAAAAATAATTAATTATCATAGGAAAACCACAACAATCTTGGCTTGGAAAAAATATTTTTCCTCCCCCTTCTTATAAATAGATAATTGTATTGGACCAATAGTTGGGTAAATAAAGAAAAAATGTGGAGACCAAAAACAGTTACACAAGTTATATCCTCCTACACAAATTATATCCTCCTCGTATATTGGTATAGATTATTATTATTAAACTAATTGTTTATTAACTATGCAAGTAATAAAAAAAACTTATTGCTATAGTAATGAATATGAAATTGCTAAAATACTTTATACTCAATTATGAATAGATTTAAATGCAATTTTGATTCATCTATTTTGCTTAATCTATACTTTTTTATCTATTCATTTTAAAATAGAGACATTTGGCCCCTTTATTTTAAAAAAATACACAATTTTAGTTCCTATATTTCAAAATGGAGATATTTGGTTTTTTTATTTTGGCGATAGCGATAGTCATGTTGATGGCACCAACAATGGTGCGATCATAGTAATGGTGGCGGCGATGATGGTGGTTGTTGCAGTGGCGATCTTGACGTAAATTAAATCTTTAAGATATTTAATTTTCTATTTGATAAATATGTTGGATCAAGTGGCCTCAGAATAATTAAGAAGGGGGGTTGAATTAATTATGAATGAGTCTTGACTAATTAAAATTTATACTTCATAATGTTACTAGATTCAATTAGGCTTTACTACTAAGTTATGAGAAAGTAAAGAACAAAAACAATAACTTAGACAAAAGTAAAGCGTAAATAAAAAGCGCACAACGGAAAAATAAAGAGCGTAGGAAAGAAGAAAGCAAACACAAGATTTATACCGGTTCGACAACGACCCGTGCCTACATCCAGTCCCCAAGCAACCCACGGTTCTTGAGATTTCCAATAACCTTGTAAAATCTTTTACAAGCAAAAAGCCACAACGGATGTATCCTCCCTTGTCCTCTTTGAACAACCAAGTAAATGTACCCTCTACTTGAAGCGAACCACAAAGGATGTACCCTCCCTTGTGTTCACTATTACAACCAAGAAGCTACCTACTTCTTACACAGAATTCTCAGACGGTTAGTTCTTTGAATTCAGTGTTTAAGCAAAGAATTCTCAGACGGTTAGTTCTTTGAATTCTTTGTTTGGGGAATCAAAAGAATTCTCAGACAGTTAGTTCTTTGAATTCTTTTGGCAAGAGGGAGAAGGAATGAAGGAGAAGAAAATAGAATAAGCACAAGTTTTTGCCCAATGAACTTTCCTTGAAAAAGAGAGTATTGAACAAAAACTCTTAGAAAGATGTTGAGAATGAGTCAGAGTATCTCTATCAAATTCGTGTCATGGTCACATATTTATAGTCATTTAAAAGTTGAGACTTTTGGCAATTTCTTCAAAACTAGTCACTTTAAAAGTTGTGACTCTTTTGAAAACTAGTCACTTTAAGAGTTATGACTCTTTTGAAAACTAGTTACTTTAAAAGTTGTAACTCTTGAAAAAAAATCTTCAGAAACTAGTTACTTTAAGAATTGTGGCTTTTGATATTTTATTTTTTCAAGATTATTCATTGGTAATCGATTACCATTGTAGTGTAATTGATTACACATTAATAGATGTGACTCTTCATGTTTAAATTTGAAAACCAACGTTTAGAAACATTGGTAATCGATTACATGTTGTGTAATCGACTACACAAGTTTGAAATCCAACGTTTATAAGATTGGTAATGACTCTTGAAATTTAAAATCCAACGTTTAAAAACATTGGTAATTGATTACATGCCCATGGTAATCGATTACAACTTTGTAAAACAATTATAAAACTGTTTGGGCTTCTGGTAATCGATTATTGCCTTATGGTAATCGATTACCAGAGAGTAAAAACTCTGGTAAAATGTTTTTTTTTTGAAAAATTCTTTTGGATAAATTGTGCTATTCAATCTTTTCTTTTGAAAAAATCTTTTTATACTTATTTTGATGCTTTTCTTGGAGTTCTTGCATATCTTTGAGTTTTCTCTTGAATCTTTACTTGAATCTTGATTCTTGATTGAACGATTCTTTGATTCTTGAAACTTGTTTGACTCTTGATTCTTGACTTGAGTCTTTGGCATCATCAAAACAATCTTGGAAGGCTTTGCTTCCACAAAATATTATATAGATTTTACATTTAATTGTGACTTTTATTTAAATTTAAAATATTTTAAGTTTGATATTTCATTTTTAATCTAACGATTGATATTAATCATTGTCATTCTCATATAAGATGATCATTTGATAAGTCATCTATATATGTGTGTGTTTTTTTTATTAATCGACAAAATAATAGATACTTCCTTAAAAAAAAACTAGATACTATAATTACTTTTCTTCCATGTATATAATATTTTAGTAAATGAATATTCAAAGGACTTGATAAAAGAATTCTTCTTTTTAAGAGGTAACAAGATTTTGTTTTTTCTACTTGACCATCGCCCATGAATTTGACTTTATTTGTGGGATATGAATGGTACTTTTTTCTGTTGCGGAAGAAAAAAAATATTTTTTTATAATGAAAAGCAGAAAAGGTATATTTAAATTGATTGGTCAATGAACATTCACACAAAAAATTTGACCTCGTGCAAAATCCGATCCTTGTGAATTGAAAACCAATCTTACAAATAACAATAAAATTATTATCCGCATTGATTTGTTGTGTTGACTAAAACCACGGAAATCGGAATCTCAAAAAAAAAAAAGTGTTTGACCAGTTAAATAAAATGGATAAGTTTTAAATTAAACATTATTGAAAGGGGTTGGGTCTACTCCCTTCCGTTAGCATAACTTTTCTTTTGGGTATATAAAAAAAGACGATTGGGTCTAAAATAAAAAAAAAAAAGCTGTGCTAATAATGGAAGAGACTAATTGCTAATAATATCGAAAGTACTTACATCCGAATTGCATTCGAAGAAGGATAGAAAAATATATAAATTAGATAACGATCTTGATGTTCTTTTAAAACTAAAGAAAGTCTTGTATATAAGAAAACTAAATTAATATATAATCTTATACCATAAATAATTATTAAACCTTATAACTCTTCATATTAAGATCTATTTAATCACATTTGATGCTTTTTTAATAGGCATTTAATAAAATTTGTTTTTACTTCTCAAAATGTATACATTCTTATAAAAAAAAGTATAAATTCTGTGTCTAAAAAAAATTAGAGAGAAGAACTCAAAATAGAGAAAATACAGTAACTTTATGTTTCACCGCTTCAGAAAACGGGATCTCAAAAGATTACACATCACGAGATTTAAGATTTATCTCAAGGTGAGTTTTCAAAATGAAAAATGCTTATCGGTAAGAGTTCGTACTTGCACGAAATATTTTACCATCGCTCAGCACTGTTGATTTATGTCAAAGACTTTGATTGTAAAATTACTCATCTAAAATCAACCAAGCTTTGATTTTCGTATAGTGTTTGTGCATAAAACTTTCGCGCTATATACCATTACTGTTTCAGAAAATAGGAGACAACGGTGAGTAATGTTTTTTTTTTAAAAAAGACTCACAGTAAAAGAAAATTATTTGACAAAAGCTAATATTTCTATATAAAAGGTAAAAGATTAATTATAAAATTAAAGAATTACCAGTATAAAATCAGTTAATACTTTAAAAAAATTCAAAAATTAATTACCACATCTCTTTGTGAGTGATTATTTGTCTCTCTCCTGTGTTCTTTCTTTTAATTTCTTCAGTTCTCATCTACTACCTTCTCCCTTCCTCTTTCTTTATATGCTTTTGAATCTTCAGCATAACCCAACAACCACACTAGGTTTTCATTTTTTGTTCTGAATTCAAAATAGTATTTTGTTTCTCTCTCATCAAATCTTGGATTCAGTTTTGGTTTTCCAAAGGTAAAAAAGGTTTCTTTATGGTGCATAATCCTTGCCGTTTTTTTTTTCTTCTTCTTGGTTATTGTTGTTTCAGATTCTTCTCTTTCTTAGCCTTAGCTCATTCTTTGTTTTTTGTTTTTTTTTTTGTTTCCTTAGATGGATCAAAAAGATAAGCATACGGTTTCACATCAAGGGCGGGGCGAATCTAGCAAGAAAGAGAATATGAAAAGATCGCTCTTGGGTCCTTGCAAAGCTGAGGTTGAATCAACAACGGCTGATGAGGCAACTGCAGCGAAAAGCCCTTCACCAATGCTACGTGAGTGCAATATTTGCGGCAAGGTCTTCAGCAGCGGCAAGGCTTTGGGGGGTCACCGAAGATCGCACTTTCAAAAGCACCAGAAGAAGGTAAAAGTCCGTTTCACCAATCACTCGTCAAAAGCTGGTGATAGCAGCAACATTAATAGGGCTAATAATTGTGATTACGATGCTGATGATGATGGGAAACGCATTTGTTGCATTTGCAAGAAGGAATTTCCCACCAAAAACGCATTGTTTGGCCACATGCGATCTCACCCTGAGAGGTCATGGAAGGGTGTGTCTCCTCCCACTCGTTCTCCCAATAAGAACTCCTCATCTTCTTCTCTCTCTTCTTACACTTTTTCTTCCCAAAATTCTGATTCTATGGAGAAAAACATGGAAGAGTATCGTGATGATGATTATGTTGATTGTGTTGGTGGGGGTGGGGGTAATATTGTTATTATTGATCTTTCAACTTTTACTTCACCCAGTTGGCTTAAGACTGATGTGAGAGGCAGAAAGTGTATTGGGGCTTATGAGGCTGCTGAAACCCTCACTTACCTAAGTGCTTATTCTAAGTACTTTTGCAGTGAGTCTAATAGGGTTTCTCCCAAGAAGGATGAAGTGCTGTCGAAAAGTGCTCCACCTCTAATCAAGAATGGCAAAAGGAAGGTTGGTGAATCGTCATCGAGCAAGAAACATAAGGTGAAAAAGATTAAGTTTTATCTGAATGGTGAATTGAAGATCGGAAAGAAAAATGATGGGGACGGTGAATTTGATGATGATGAGGGTGAGAAGCTGAATAGGTGCAAGGGTTTATCTAAATCTGGGGTTGGAAGAATTTTGTATATGGATGATGAGGTGGAAGAGGAGGAGGGTGTGGACGAGGCTTTCGACGATGTGATCACTGAGGTGGTTGCTCCTGCTAAGGTGCAAGATCACGTTGATGAAAGGAAGGTGAAGAGGGTGGTGGACCATAAAGGGAAGAACAGTAAGAAACTGGTGATGAAATTTAAGGCAAAAGACACAGAATATGAGAATGGAGGTCAAGAGAAAGAGAAAGTGGGTGGGTATAAATGTGGAGCTTGTGGGAAAAAATTTTCAACTTTCCAAGGCTTGGGAGGGCACAGATCAGTGCACAAGGAGAAGAACACTGAGATCATGGACGAGTCGAACCGCTCCAAAGCTGTTGTTGCTGATCAAGAAGACAATTCTTCCAGCTCTAGTAACATGCACAAGGTGGATGAGGCCACAATGAATGAAGCACCATTACCAACAGACGAGACAACAGCGAATGAAAAGGCACCATTGCTGGCAGATGAGGCATGTCAATCTTCTCCATGTACCAAGAAATTGGATTTTGATCTGAATGAGCTGCCTTGTGGTATGAAGGATTAAGCAATTTGTACAGTTCTCCATTTTGCTATACTATATATTAATATATGTTTTAGTTTCAATAGTAGTTTTAGTTTTTAGAATTTCTATGGTAGGCTCTAAAACTTAAGAGTTGTGTTACAGTTATCGAGAAATTCTCTCCTCTGCCTTTCTCTGACTCTGATGTGCTTAAAACTCATTCAGGTATTGGTCTATAAAATAATTGTACCAAAACTCTTAACTTTACTTGGTACCTAGCAATTCTCCTTTGTTTTACTTTAAAGCATGCTTTCAGTTTATATATACATATATATTGTGTATACTGTTTTCCATTAGATGACGGTGTTACGTAGATTTTCAACATCTGATGATCTTATCTTTTATATTTGATTTTCAATTTCCATTTAGAATAAATCTTAATTTTTTTTGTCTTTTGAATTTCTGTTGTTTTGGACTCATCACTCAGACTCTTTTGAATATCAGTGATCACTTTGACTCAATTTATAATTCCGATTGACGATCCGCTGTGCTTTTTGAATATATCTTGAAAGAATGTTTTCTATCATTTAAACTATCTAATCTAATTTAATATTATTAGGCAATAAGATTTATGTTGTATTTCTTATATATATATATATATATATATATATATATATATATATATATATTGTGTATACTGTTTTCCATCAGATGACAGTGTTATGTAGATTTTCAACATATGTTGATTTTATCTTTTATATTTGATTTTCAATTTCCATTTAGAATAAATCTCAATTTTTTTTGTCTTTTGAATTTCTGTTGTCTTGGACTCATCACTGAGACTCTTTTGAATATCAGTGATCACTTTGACTGCATTGATCAATTTATAATTCCGATTGACCATCCACAATAATTTGACGATATATAATTTTAAAAGAGAATATTTATTAATTACAAAAGCAAAATAACTTCAAAAATATAGTCCACTGTGCTTTTTGAATATATCTTAAAAGAATGTTTTCTATCATTTAAACTATCTAATCTAATTTAATATTATTAGGCAATAAGATTTCTGTTGTATTTCTTAAATATAATAGTCAGTTTTTATTTTTTTTTTCAAAAGTCAAATTGAAATTGACGCAAATTTATAGTTTGGAGCAATCAAAGGAAATCAAGCTAACTCATGCGATTCTTGTTTAGTACTTATATTTTTATCTAATTACTAGTATCATGCTATGCAATAAATCAAATAATCAAATACTATTGCAGATTAATGTAATTAAGATAGTAATTGAAAATCACAATAATTTTTTCGTTTCCTCTTATTCTCTCACCTTCCCATTCACCTACAATGACGCTCTTCCGCCGCCAAAGTGACTGGCGGCGACGCCAGCGTTCTCTGCTCTCGGAACAGTGGCGTCACCACCTTCTCCCTCCGCAGCTGAATCACTTAAACATCACGGTTTCTATTGCTTGTGGGAGAGAGGCAGAAACTACGGATGGGCGACAGGGCGAGGTGTTGGAGGAAGTGAAGGGTTAAAATCGAAAAAATAAAAATAAAAAATAAAATGGAAAAATAAATCTAGTCTTTGATTTTAAAATCAATTCATTTATAATTTTGATCGGTCAATCATATTTTGAACAAGTTTAATTGCTTAATTTTTTTAATCTACTTTTTTAAACTAGTTATTTTTAACTAAAAATCTTTGTCAATTGAATCTATTAAATTATTTTGAACACTCTTTTGCTCAAAAACTCATAAATCAAAATATTAAATTTCACCCAAAATAGATTTACTTAATCCTCTTTCTCTTCACATATCCATCCTCTAAATTGTTTCAAATTTTTTTGAACTTTAAAATTTCCATCTTTTAAACTTTCATAATTTCATTTCTTAAATTCATCAAAAACAGGGTTTTGTTCTAGTGGTAGGCGCTATTAGGGGTGCACGGATATATTTTTGAATCACTTTATAAAAATGGTTTGTTTAACAGTCAATTATTCATTTTTAATCATACATTTTTAATCATACATTTTTAATCACTTTAGTCATTTTTAAAATGGTAGGCGCTATTAGGGGATCAATTCCATTTTTTCTCCAAAACAGTTTGATTTTTCAAAATGGATTGATTTGATTTATGTTTTTATTTTTTTTTCACACCACTAATTAATTCCCCACAATATCATGAATCAAGATTTAAATTTTCGTTAACTTGTGACTATATCTTTGTACAAGATTGTCTACAAATGAGAATTCCTATGAAAACTACGGTAACGATCTTAAATTGATATGAAATTTTCACCTATTTTCATGAAAAAATAGTATTCTGACAGATTTATTTAAGAAAAAGAAAAATGGAAAAAAGTACTAAATTATTTAATTCAAAAAAAGAAAATTATGTTATGAAAAACATTAATTATAAAAATTTAAATACAATTTAAACCATATAGAATAAAAATATAATTATCAAAAGTTGGGGATTCAAGTGGTTCAACACTTAACTCTTAGGGAGTATTTGTTTCACGGATAAATTTTTTAGTCCTAAGAATAGAAGGGTGAAAAAAACTATCCCATATTTGTTAGGAAGTAATAAAATAATTAATCATGGATATATTTTATTTTTGGATAAATTATAATTTCACCTTCAACCAATATTTAATTCTCACAAAAGAGGTAGGAAACATTTATTCCCATGTGATAGGAATCTCTCTTTGTGAGTAATATTACTATCCAGTATCCTACTATCCTCTGGATGCTTCATGTTGTGTAGTAGAACTTTTTCTTTTCCAACAAATTTTGTCCCTATATATTGCATCAATTTCATTCATGTTACGTATGTTACAATTAATGTCTCATGTAAGAGACATGCGACTTATGTAGAGACTAATAAATAAATAATTAATAATTAGGAATTAAATTATAATTGGGTTAAATAGGACAAGTTTTCAAAGATAACTACTACTTGATAGGAATAGTAGTTATAAAAGGGATTAATACCACTACTATGAGATCATGTCTCCTCCTTGACAGAAAGTGTTCTAGACAAACAAACAGTTAAGGGACTCAAATCTTGTTTCTCTTATATTTCAAATCAAATACACCATATAAAAGTCTCACTATAGAAAAATGTATGCATTGTTTATTTATTATTTATGAGAATCATAGGTTTCAAGATCCTATTGGTTCTCTATAATTGTTAATCTAGGAAATCCTTAAATTTTTTATGAAATTTATGATTATGCGATAATGATTTATTTTCTCCCAATTATGCTTGAACCCTAATTATAAAATTTAAGGATTTTATTTGTGTGGTAGTGTGTTTTTGTTGTTCCATCTTATGCTATTTGATATATAATAAAGAGAAAGTGTTTTAAGTTGAATAGAATGAAAGGAATACGAAACAAGGAAATATCTCTCCTATGAGCATTCTGGCTGAATTGAAAAAGAAGCTATCATTGAATAAGGAATTCCTTTTGGAATTGCTATTCTAACCCACTTTTTTCTATCCTCAATTCCACATGCTCATTTTTTTTCCTAAATATTATTGTTCAATGTCATTAAAGGATTTAAAGTTTATTTCCTGGAATTAAATTGACGTGAATGCTTTGAAATTGTCGGTATCAATAAATATGTATATGCTACATATTTGCTTGAACGTGTTTGAATGCAAAAGGAAAATAAATATGAATATCATTTTATGGCTTGGAATGAAATTAATAAAATGGCTATGAATTGTTAATAGCAATAAGTATGTGCAAGCCATATATTTGGTTGGAATTAAGCGTATGATAGATTTGTTAGTCACCAAATTTATAAGGTTATTTCATTCCAAATTAATGATTATTTCAATTACTCATAGAATAATGGATGCTAAATTATATGATTATTGGTTTATGGGTACATTAAAATTCATTGTTATAAAGCATTTATGGATCGCCCAAAGGTTGATTACTTATTCTTATAATTAATGAATATAATTGTAGGCGACTTGTGTGTATCATTAGTTTTATTTATATATCCAAAGGTAAAAGGTAGTACTAATTGGTGCATATTTAATTGACAAATAATGTTAAGAATGTTATTAGCATCATTGTGTTTGTATGTTATGTGTTGGTTGTTAGACAAGTGGCCTCAGATATCTTAAGAAGGGGGGTTGAATTAAGATATTCCAAACTACTTCCCCAATTAAAAATCTATTTGACTTTTTTTTAATCAAGTTATAAATTCCCTTAACAATGAACTTCTTAAATATTAATTCAAATAAAACAATTTGAATATGAATATAAAGCAATAATAAATAAAGGAGTTTAAGGGAAGAGAAAGTGCAAACTCAGATTTATACTGGTTCGACCACACCCTTGTGCCTACGTCCAGTCCCCAAGCAACCCGCTTGAGAGTTCCACTATCTTATAAATTCCTTTTACAAGTTCTAAACACACAAGGGCAATCCTTCCTTTGTGTTTAGAATTCTTTTACAACAAGAGACCCTCGGTCTCTTAATCCCTTAGAGAATTAGAAGGAGAAGAAGAATGAATCTCTCTTGAAAGAGATAGATTTTACAATCTGAGCACTCAAATGATTCCTTAATGAATTGCAATTGAATTGGCCAAGGAATTCTTAAGAGGATAAAGGATTTTGCTCTTTGAGAGAATAAACACTTGTTGTTCTGAAAAAACTCTCCTCAAATTCGTGTTGTAAATCACATATATATAGACCATTGGTGGTCATGAAAAAACCTTTTGAGAAGTTGTGACTCTTAGACTTATTTTTCTGAAAGTCTTGTCTGGTAATCGATTACAGGATTTGTGTAATCGATTACAGCTTTTAAAATTTGAATTTAAAACGTTTATTAACTGCTGGTAATCGATTACCAAAATTGTGTAATCGATTACACAGTCTAAAATTTGAATTCAAATTTTTAGTAGCTGTTGTAAAGCATATTTGGTCACTGGTAATCGATTACATCCTCTAGTAATCGATTATCAGAGAGTAAACCCTTTGAAAAACACTTTTTAATTTAAATTACTTGGCCAAACCTTTTGCTAATTCAATTAGGAATTCCCTTCCTAATATACTAGTGATCTTCTTGATGTTGTGACTTGTATTCTTGAAGTATTGTCTTGAATTTAAACTTGAAAAGCCCATTTGCATTAATTGCATCATATCATCAAGATCATCATCAAAACACCAAAGGCATTTGCATCTACAATCTCCCCATTTTTGATGATGACAATACAAGTCCTGAAATCAAGATTCAAGAGCAAACAACAAACATTTGTATATATATACAATTTACGTTTACTCCCCCTATGTTTTGGAATTTATGATCACTTGCTTTCAAAGTTTGTTAAGCTTTTCTACACCCCATTTTCTCCCCTTTGGCAACATCAAAAAGCCAAAGTTCTTGAGAAGTAAACCAGAGATAATAATGGAATAGAAACAGATGAACATCAAAGTGTAAGGCATAATCAACTAAACTCACAAATGAGAAATAACCAAACCATAATCCAAATAATTTAAAACCAAACCACAGAGTATCAAAGCATAAAAGTTGGAAATTCAAATTCTACAAGATAAATAGAGTACTTAACATAATAATTTAAACTCTAAGAAACTAAACAGCCAAAATACACGGCTTATAAGAGACATATAATTAGAAACTAAATTCTAAGAAGGTGGAGGTGGTGGTGGAAGATCGAAACTATGACGAATGTATCCTACATCCTCTTCGAGCTGTGTGAGGCGAATTTCCATGTCGGCAAAGCGTGTATCTAATGAGTCGAAACGGTCACCAACATAAGAACGAAGACCCCGTAATTCAGAGAGGACTTCATTCATGAGTGCTAAATCATCGTGCTGAGGAGGAGGTGAAGGAGTACGTTCATCTTGAGGAGGGAGTGCATCCTTCTTCAGCCATTGACCATTCCGATCTTTACGGTACCCAAAGGAAGTCACGGCACCAGCACCAATTGTAAAGGAACGCTTGACTTGAACAAATGGTTCATCATCAAGCGGAATTTGAAAATGACGCAGAAATAGAGTAATCAAATGTGGATAAGGGAGAGGTGCATTGGCCCGTAATGCCTTATGCATTCGGTACCGAACCAAATGGGCCCAGTCGATCTGACGACCGGTAAGAAAAGCCCACATAAGAATCAAATCCTCCTCTGAGGCTTGTGCTAAATTTGAAGACCGAGGAAGCAAAATTCTAACAATTATATAGTGCATGATGCGATTATCAAATGTTAATGACCCGGCCAGCAATTTGCCGGTCATTTCAGCTTGATCATTGCAGACCATACGATGAGCATCATGACTCGAATAATCAAATTTCCAGTCATCAACAATGGTGCCCTCAAAAGGTGCACCTTGACTGGGTAAATTAGTTAAAGAAAAGAACAATGACTGATCAATGACCATAGGAATACCATGCACCTCAGAAATAATAATGCCATCCTGAATTTTTAAATTGCAGTAGAAGACCTTTACAAGTTCAGGATAATATGGCAATTTTAATGACATGAAATCAACAAGGCCAGAATTTTGAAACACTTGATAGCAATCAAACGTTTCATCATTAATGAATTCTATGTCTAGGTACTTAGGGTCTAAGATGATTCTAGAAGAACACTGAGAAAGGTACCGTAGACGCTGATCATCGGATGAAAACAATGTGGATGATCTTGGAGATGACAAAGAGGGATGAATAGGTGTTGTGGGTGCTCCGGATGGTCCGTGGCGGCGATGGGCAGCAGCAGTGGTGGTGGAGGATGATCCATTTCTCTTCTTCGATGGTTCTGCCATTTTGATTAAGTTTCAGTGGATTTCAATCGGTGGAAGTGAAAGAGGAGTGAAAAAGAGGGAGATTGGGCTTTACGGGACGCGATTTGGTGAAGATTTGAGTAAGATACGAAGCTTGGAAGATTTAGGTATGGAGGAGACGTGAGGGGAGGCTGTGGCTGCACAGCAATGCTGATTTCATGAGTATTTATAGACGAGGACGAGTTGTAATCGATTACAGGGATTGGTAATCGATTACAGGAGCAATAAGCCTTCTGGTAATCGATTACAGGATGTTGTAATCGATTACAGGCTGCCTGTTTATGTGTAATCGATTACACTGGATGGTAATCGATTACCAGAGCCTATCCTAGGCTAGTTTCTTAAGAGAGTATCTATGTTTATGCTAAAACACATCCAATATGATTAATTATAACTACTAATGCACTTAATTCAATCATTCAACTATTAAATACAAAGGAAATTATAAATTCTATCATAATAACAAGAATTTAAACAAGATCAATCAAAATAATCTATAAACAATCAATCATAAAAGTAAATTAATCAATCAATCCTTATTTTTCTAAATTACTAACATCTAAAAGGCCTAATTCTCTTCTAATAGAGAAGAATACTTCCTTGGGGAGAGGTTTTGTTAAAATATCAGCGAGTTGATTCTTAGTATCAACAAACTCTAATACACAATCTCCCTTTAGGACATGATCTCTAAGAAAATGGTGTCTAATCTCTATATGTTTAGTTCTAAAGTGTTGAACTGGGTTTTTGGATAGATTTATGGCACTAGTATTATCACACCTAATAGGTATGCGATCAAGAAGGATGCCATAGTCAGATAATTGTTGCTTCATCCATAAAATCTATGCACAACAACTTCCAACAGAGATATACTCCGCTTCAGCAGTGGATAAAACAACATTGTTTTGTTTCTTACTATGCCATGAGACAAGAGCCGATCCAATGAATTGACAAGTTCCACTTGTGCTCTTTCTATCAGTTTTAGATCCGGCAAAATCAGAATCAGAATATCCTATTAAGTTACATGTTGAATTCTTAGGATACCATAATCCTAAATTGATTGTACCTAATAGATATCTCATGATTCTCTTTACTGCACTCAAATGTGATTGTTTGGGATTGGATTGAAACCTAGCACACATGCATACACTAAACATAATATCAGGTCTACTAGCAGATAAATAGAGAAGAGATCCGATCATACCTCGATATTGTTTTATGTCTATAGACTGACCAGATTCATCTTTATCTAAGTAACAGCTAGTACTCATTGGTGTAGACATGTGTTTTGCACTTTCCATCCCAAATCTTTTGATCAATTCCCTGCAGTACTTGGATTGATTGATGAATATACCTTCTTGAGTTTGCTTGATTTGTAATCCCAGAAAGTACTTTAGTTCTCCCATCATTGACATTTCAAATTCACTTTGCATATCAAGGGAAAACTCCTTGCACAATGAATCATTAGTGGATCCAAAAATTATATCATCAACATATATTTGAACCAACAAAATATCATTGTGCTTTCTCTTTATGAATAATGTGGTATCCACTTTACCTCTAGAGAATTCTTTTTCTAGAAGAAAATTGCTTAAGCGTTCATACCACGCCCTAGGGGCTTGTTTCAAACCATAAAGAGCCTTTTGTAATTTATAAACATGATTTGGTTTATCCGGATTTTCAAAACCAGGGGGTGGTTCAACATATACCTCTTCTTGAATTAAGCCATTTAGAAAAACACTCTTAACATCCATTTGATAAAGTTTAAAATCCATTATGGATGCATATGCTAAGAGCATTCTAATGGCTTCTAATCTTGCAACAGGAGCATATGTTTCTTCATAGTCTATTCCTTCTTCTTGATTATACCCTTTTGCTACTAACCTGGCTTTATTTCTAATAATTATACCATGTTCATCTAATTTATTTCTAAAAACCCATTTTGTTCCTATGACAGGATAATTTTCAGGTTTTTCTACTAATTTCCACACATTGTTTCTTTCAAATTGATTCAGTTCTTCTTGCATGGAAATGATCCAGTTATCATCTATTATGGCTTCTTTTATATTTTTAGGTTCAATCATAGATACAAAAGCCATATTATTGCATAAATCTTTAAGAGAATGTCTAGTTGTTACCCCTTTTGAGATATCACCAATAATATTGTCGAGGGGATGATCTCTTGAAGCTTTCCATTCTCTTTGAAGTTCATCATTGGATTTGACTTCTTCTAGAGGATCTTCATTGTTTCCTTTATCATTTCCTTTGGAATCTTGTTCATGAATATTCATATGTTCTAAAGAATCTGCAATATCATCTAGCATATTCTTTCTTGACAAGATAGCATTAGATTCATCAAAGGTAACATGAATGGATTCCTCGATATTCATAGTTCTTTTATTATATATCCTATATGCTTTGCTTTATAATGAATATCCAATAAAAATACCTTCATCAGATTTTGCATCGAATTTTCCTAAGTTATCTTTACCATTATTGAGCACAAAGCATTTGCAACCAAAAACATGTAGATGAGAAATATTAGGTTTTCTACCATTATATAACTCATATGGGGTTTTCTTTAAAATGGGTCTTATTAAGGCCCTATTCATGATGTAACATGCAGTATTGACCGCTTCAGCCCAAAAATACTTTGGAAGAGAAGTATCATTTAATAAAGTTCTAGCAATTTCTTCCAATGACCTATTTTTCCTCTCAACAACTCCATTTTGTTGAGGGGTTCTAGGTGCAGAAAAATTGTGTTCAATACCATGTTCATCACAGAATAATTCAAAATCTTTGTTTTCAAACTCACCCCCATGATCACTTCTAATGGATGCAATCTTAAGATTTTTCTTGTTTTGTATAACTTTAGCAAGTTTTCTAAATGCTTGGAATGCATCACTTTTATGTGTAATAAATAATGTCCAAGTATATCTAGAGAAATCATCAACTATAACTAGGGCATAGTAATTTCCTCCAAAACTCATGGTTCTAGACGGACCAAATAAATCCATATGTAATAATTGTAAGGGTTGAGTGATTGAAACAACATTTTTAGGTTTGAATGAGACTCTTGTTTGTTTGCCCTTTTGACATGCATCACATAGTTTATTTTTTTCAAATTTCAATTTAGGCAAACCAACTACTAAATCTTTTGAAATTAATTTATTTAAGTGATCCATGTTTATGTGAGCAATTCTTTTATGCCATAACCATGGATCTTCATCTTTGCTAAGAAAGCAATGATTGTTTTCTAGTTTTATGCTTAAGTCTATCATGTAAACATTATTAACTCTATGTCCTACATGCTTTATATTAATGTCATGCTTATGTTCTATAAGACATTTCTGAGAATCAAATGATACAAGATAGCCTTTGTCGCATAATTGACTAACGCTAAGCAGGTTGTGCTTAAGGCCTTCAACAAGTAGAACATTTTCAATGGAGTTTGAAGAATTTGTACCTATTTTACCAACTCCAAGGATTCTTCCATTGTTGTTGTCACCATATGTTACATGCCCGCTTTTCTTTGGAGAGATATGTGTAAACTTTGATGCATCTCCAGTCATATGTTTTGAGCATCCGCTATCTATGTACCACTTCTTTCTCAAAGATACCTACATAATCAAGTTTTTGACTTAGGTACCCAAACTTTATTGGGTCCTTGTATGTTAGTATAAACTGAGGATCCTTTTGAGACCCATATCATTTTAATGTTGCTGTAATTTTTCTTGAAGTAGCAAGTTGATATGCCATGTCCTCTTCTTCCACAGTAAAAACAAGTAATAGAATTAGAATTACATTTTTGTGTGGAAGTAGAGAAGTTTTTATGAAACTTTTGTTGTTTTTCAGATTTATACCCTAGTCCATTCTTATTGGAAACATATCTTTGTTTACTTAATATAACATCTAAATTATTTTTACTATAAGAAAATTTTGCAAGTGAATTTTTCAACTCTTTAATTTCTTTTTCATATTTTTCACAACAACTACAAGAATCTGATATTTTCTTGTCAGAAATAGTGGAGATATTAACTTTTTCATTTGTTTTAGAAATTGAGACTTCATTTCTAAGATGATCTAATTCTTTGTTTAATTTTGAAATTTCATTTTCTAAATTTGAAATTGTTTTCTTAGAAGATGAAACTAACTTTGCAAGTTTAATTGACTCTTTATGCAGATCAGCAAATGCATCTTGCAATTCATCAAAAGAAATAGATAAGTTATTTGAAGATGTTACCTCTTCATCACTTTCATAACTTTTAGCCATAAGGCAGAGATTTATCTCTTCATTTTCTGAATCTTTAGAAGATTCCATATCGTTTTCATCCCATGTGATGTATGCTTTCTTCAGTTTCTTTTCACTAAGATTTTTCTTTTCAGATTTCTCCATATTTTTCTTGAAGATGGGACAATAAACCCTCAGATGTCCAGGTTGATTGCATTCAAAACATTTTAAAGTAGAGGATGAAGTTTTTGTCCTTCTCTTTGATTTAAAATTGGGTCGCCTCTGATTTCCTCTTACTTTAAGAAACTTGTTGAATTTTTTTACAAAAAAACTTAGATCATCATCATCATCTGGATTATTTTCCTGATCACTTTCTTCTTGGATTGAGGATGATGCTTTAAGAGCAATTCCTTTCTTTTTCTTGTCATTTTCTTCATGTTGGTGTAATCTCAATAATTTCATCTCGTGTTCCTGTAACTTTCCAAATAAAGTGGCAAGGGACATGTTAGACAAATCTCTTGATTCAATAATAGCCGTTACTTTAGGTTGCCATTCTCTGCTTAAACATCTTAACACCTTGTTTATGAGATCCTCATTTTGAAATTCTTTACCTAAGGCTGCTAGATGATTTACCATATGTGTAAATCTCTTTTGCATGCTTTGAATATTTTCATTTGCATTCATTCTAAATAGTTCATATTCATGAGTTAGTGCATTTATCCTAGATCTTTTAACATCTGTAGTTCCTTCATGTGTTAATCGAAGAGTGTCCCACATTTCCTTAGCACTCTTACAATTTGAAACCCTGAAATATTCATCCATTCCCAGGGCAGATGTTATTATGTTTTTGGCTTTTAAATTGTATTGTACTCGTTTTCTATCCTCTTCAGACCATCTATCTCTAGGTTTTTCTATAGTTATACTTTCACTTGATGAACTGCCATCTATTGTAATTCTTTCTACTGTGGTGGGTATATAAGGCCCTATTTCTATGGCTTCCCAAATATTTAGGTTTATTGCCTCAATAAAAATTTGCATTCGGGTTTTCCATTAATGGTAACCCTCTCCATTAAAGATTGGAGGTCTATTGATAGAATTCCCTTCTGGAAATAAGGAGTTTGTTGAGGCCATCTTTTTCTTGAAGCTTCTAAACTTTATACAAGAATGAAGCTCTGATACCACTTGTTAGACAAGTGGCCTCAGATATCTTAAGAAGGGGGGGTTGAATTAAGATATTCCAAACTACTTCCCCAATTAAAAATCTATTTGACTTTTTTTTAATCAAGTTATAAATTCCCTTAACAATGAACTTCTTAAATATTAATTCAAATAAAACAATTTGAATATGAATATAAAGCAATAATAAATAAAGGAGTTTAAGGGAAGAGAAAGTGCAAACTCAGATTTATACTGGTTCGACCACACCCTTGTGCCTACGTCCAGTCCCCAAGCAACCCGCTTGAGAGTTCCACTATCTTGTAAATTCCTTTTACAAGTTCTAAACACACAAGGACAATCCTTCCTTTGTGTTTAGAATTCTTTTACAACAAGAGACCCTCGGTCTCTTAATCCCTTAGAGAATTAGAAGGAGAAGAAGAATGAATCTCTCTTGAAAGAGATAGATTTTACAATCTGAGCACTCAAATGATTCCTTAATGAATTGCAATTGAATTGGCCAAGGAATTCTTAAGAGGATAAATGATTTTGCTCTTTGAGAGAATAAACACTTGTTGTTCTGAAAAAACTCTCCTCAAATTCGTGTTGTAAATCACATATATATAGACCATTGGTGGTCATGAAAAAACCTTTTGAGAAGTTGTGACTCTTAGACTTATTTTTCTGAAAGTCTTGTCTGGTAATCGATTACAGGATTTGTGTAATCGATTACAGCTTTTAAAATTTGAATTTAAAACGTCTATTAACTGCTGGTAATCGATTACCAAAATTGTGTAATCGATTACACAGTCTAAAATTTGAATTCAAATTTTTAGTAGCTGTTGTAAAGCATATTTTGCCACTGGTAATCGATTACCAGAGAGTAAATCCTTTGAAAAACACTTTTTAATTTAAATTACTTGGCCAAACCTTTTGCTAATTCAATTAGGAATTCCCTTCCTAATATACTAGTGATCTTCTTGATGTTGTGACTTGTATTCTTGAAGTATTGTCTTGAATTTAAACTTGAAAAGCCCATTTGAATTAATTACATCATATCATCATGATCATCATCCAAACACCAAAGGCATTTGCATCTACATTGGTGTATCACCCAAAGGAGAGCATCAATATACATTGACCGTTATCTGAATGAATCATATGTATGACATGTGTTTTACGTCTCAAAACACTTATGTAAATTTCATTACGAAGAGAAAGTCCATTATAAAGCTTGGGAAAAATCTAATAGACTCAGTTAAATGTTCATGAGAATGATTGTTGTAGACAGTATTAAGACAATTCTCCCTAAGACCGATAATGCTAAAGAGTTCATGGGGTTAGTGGGAGAGTGCTCTCAAACAGTTGATAAGTCTCTTGTTGGGACATTAATGAGTACATTGACCATCGTGAAGTTTGATGGTTCACATACTATGCATGAACATATAATTGAGATGATAAACATTGCAGCAAGACTTAAGACCTTGGGATTAACTGTGAACGAGAACTTCCTTGTTCAACTTATTTTAAACTCATTACCGTTTGAGTATGATCCGTTCCAAATGAGCTATAATACCATGAAAGATATATGGAATGTGCAGGAGTTGCACAATATGTTACTTTAGGAAGAAACGAGGCTTGAGAATCAAGGAAGTCACTCAGTCCATTATGTAAGCCACCAAGGGAATCAAGAGCTGAAAAACATTTGTGAAGAAGCATGATAAAGGCAAATGGCCATTAAAATCAATGACAACTCTTTGCAAATCCAGAAGAATGTATCAAAGAGCAATAATTGCCAATTTTGTGGGAAATCTAGACACTTCTACAATGATTGCCTAAAGCGCAAGTCTTGGTTTGAAAAGAAAGGTGAGCTTAATGCTCATATATCTTTTGATCAAACTTAACTGAAGTGAAAGGTGAGCTTAATGCTCATATATCTTTTGATCAAACTTAACTGAAGTTTCTCATAATACATGGTGGATTGATTTTAGATGTACAACTCGTATTTCTAACACTATCCAGGGATTCCTTACAATCCAAACCATAAGCCCAAATGAGAAGTTCGTCTTCATAGGGAATAGAGTGAAAGCTCCAGTGGAAGTAATCGTGACTTATTATTTAAAACTCGACATTGACTTCATTTAGATTTATTGGAAACTCTTTATGTACCTAGTTTATCTAGGAATTTAGTTTCATTATCTAAATTTGATGTTATGGGATACTCTTATAATTTTGGTAATGGATGTTTCAATTTATTAAAGCATAATCATCTTATTGGTATTGGTGTTCTTTGTGATAGTTTGTATAAATTAGATGGTTTGTACGTTGAAACCGTTTTAACTCTGCATCATAATGTTGGCACTAAACGTAGTTCAGTGAATGGACGATCTACTTTCTTGTGGCATAATTGAGTTTGGGATGGAAAGATTAATAAAGAATGAAATTCTTCCTGATATAAATTTTACAGATCTAAATATTTGTGTGGATTGTATTAAGGGAAAACAAACAAAACATACAAAGAAAGGAGCTACAAGAAGCACTCAACTTCTTGAAATTGTACATACTAATATTTGTGGACCTTTTGATGTTAATTATTTCGAAAAGGAAAGATACTTTATCACCTTTATTGATGACTATTCACGTTACGATTATGTTTACTTACTGCATAAGAAATTTCAGGCAGTGGATACCTTAGAAATTTACTTGAATGAAGTAGAAAGGCAATTAGATAGAAATGTGAAAGTTGTTAGGTCTGATAGAGGTGGTGAGTATTATGGAAGATACAATGAAACTGGGCAGCACCTAGGTCCATTTGCTAAACTTCTTAAAAAACGTGGTGATGTAAGCTCCATTTGAGCTTGTAGGCCTAGGATCTTCTTCATCAATGGATTCCTTTGCTTCTTGGAAGATGAATGGAAGTGGAATGGAGAAGGAAGAGAGAGAGGAGACGCCACTTCAAGGAGAAGATGAGTCTAGAAGAAGCTCACCACCATAGGAGGCCATGGATAAGAGCTTGGAGGAAGAAGGAGATGAATGAAGGGAGAGGAAGAGAGGAGCACGAAATTTTGTGCTCTAAAAGAGCTCTGAAATCTGAAGTTTAATATTCAAATGATCAAAGTTGAAAAAATGCACACACATGACCTCTATTTATAGCCTAAGTGTCATACAAAATTGGAGGGAAATTCAAATTTCACTTGAATTTGAAATTGAATTTGTGGAGCCAAATTTTGGAGCCAAAATTTCACTAATTATGATTAGTGAATTTTAGTTATGGTTCAGCCCACTAATCTAAGATCAATTCCAAGATTCTCCACTAAGTGTGCTTAGGTGTCATGAGGCATGAAAAGCATGAAGGACATGCACAAAGTGTGACTATATGATGTGGCAATGGGGTGTAGTAAGAAAATGCTCACCTCCCCCTCTAAAATTTAATTGGATTGGGTTTCTACCAATTCAATTAAATTTATTTCCCAACACACACATCAAATATTCACTTAGTGCATGTGAAATTACAAAACTACCCTTAATACAAAAACTAGTCTAGGTGCCCTATAATCCAAGGGCTAAAAAATCCTATATTTCTAGGGTACTCTACCTACATTATGGAGCCCTAAATACAAGGACCAAATATAATGACATCCTAGTCTGATATGTACAAAGATAATTGGACCCAACCTTGGCCCATGGGCTCAGAAATCTACCCTGAGATTTATGAGAACCCTAGGGCCTTCTTCAGCAGCTCTAGCTCAATCCTCTTGGAGCCTCTTGCTCATGGCTCTAGTGATTGGTCCCTTCCTAGGGAGGATTGCATCATCCCCTCCCCCTTGAAGAGGATTTGACCTCAAATCTGTTAGTTCCTCTTCAATATCAGCTCCACCTGTAAAGGGAAGTAAATCAGAAATGTTAAAAGTGGTGCTGACTCCATATTCTTCTAGGAGGTCCAACCTATAGGCATTGTTATTGATCCTCTCCAAAACCTAAAAAGGTCCATCCCCTCTAGGGCTAAGCTTGGATTTCCTTTTAGTAGGGAATCTATCCTTCCTAAGATGGAGCCAAACCCAGTCACCCTCATTAAGAACTAGCTCTTTTCTTCCTCTATTGCCTTTAGTTGAATACACCTTTGTTTGGTTCTCTATTTGGTTCTTAACCCTCTCATACAACTTCTTTACAAACTCTGACCTAGATTCCCCTTCTTTATGTATAAAAGAAGTTTCCAGTGGGAGGGGAATGAGGTCTAACGGTGTTAGGGGATTAAACCCATAGACAACCTCAAAAGGGGACTTCTTGGTGGTTCTATGAACCCCCCTGTTGTAGGAAAATTCTACATGAGGAAGATACTCATCCCAAGACTTATGATTGCCTTTCAGAAGAGCCCTTAAAAGGGTGGATAAAGACCTATTCACTACCTCTGTTTGCCCATCAGTTTGTGGATGACAAGTGGTAGAGAAAAGAAGTTTAGTTCCTAGCTTAGCCCATATGGTTTTCCAGAAGTGGCTAAGGAACTTAGCATCTCTATATAACACAACGGTCTTAGGCAAACCATGGAGTCTCACAACTTCCCTGAAAAAGAGTTTTGAGATGTGGGAAGCATCATCCACCTTGTGGCATGGTATAAAGTGTGCCATCTTGCTAAACCTATCCACCACCACAAAGATAGAGTCTACACCTCTTTGGGTTTTAGGAAGCCCAAGGACAAAGTCCATACTAATGTCTACCCAAGGTGCAGATGGGATGAGTAAGGGTGTGTACAAGGTGTGGCTATTGCAAGCTTCAGGGAAAAGCTAAAAATGAATGGCATCAAAACCTCAAGTGGGGCAAGGTGCATTAGCAGGTTCAATGGATGGGTCTGTGTCAGGTAATTCACCAACCATCAAAAGGAGAAAATGACAATTTGCACATTTATGGCCAAGAACAAATTTATCATCACAGTAGTAACAAAGGCCTTGAACTTTGTGTTCTTGCATTTGAGCTAAAGAGATTCTTTAAATGGGAAGGTTATTGGTGGAATTGGTAATAGGCTAAGGTGGTTTAAGGATAACTGAAAGGGAGGTGTAGGTAGAAGGGCAATACTGCCTAGTGCGAGAATCTCTAATGTTGTCTTCAAGAAATTTAGCAAGACCAATTACCTAGGTAATGGAATAAGATGATGAATAGAAATTTCTTTACAGATACAAGGTGTTAAACCAAAAATAAAATAGTTTAAAATGATATCAGGTGTGAGTCCCACAATTCTATTACATGAATTCTCAAATGCTACCTGATAATCAGTAACAAAGCCAATTTGATGAAGCTTAAAAAGTTTTGCTTGATGATTAACATAAGTGGAAGCCCCAAAATGTAGTTCTAAGGATCTAGTAAAAGAAAATCAATCTGTAAATTGAGTGTTCTGTGACATCCATTTATATTAACTAAGGGCATCACCTTTCATATAGAAAGCATTCATGGGTAGCCTCTATTCCATAAGAACCTGATAAAAGTTGAAAAACTATTTTGTTTGGAATAACCAATTAAGGGGTTATGTACCATCAAAAGGGTTAAGTTGTAACTTTGGTGGTCTAATGTTTTGAAGGGTGGGGTAAAAGTGTAACATGTTGAAAGTTTGTGTATTATGTGGGTTATGGGTGAGGATAAAGGATGTGTAGATAGTGGCTGAGTAGAAGTTATAAGGGATGGGGGTAGGGTTGTTGATAAGGCATTGTCATACCCTAATTTCGTCCAAGGACTATCATTCACTGATGTTTTGATTCTCGCTAGCCGAACTACGTTGTTCAACACCAGTTACCGCACAAGATGAAAGATCGTTCAATGTTTTGATCAAGAATGTGAAAGATACCAAAAAGAAGGGGCAAAAGGGTATTTTTATTGAGTTTCTTGGACCCTAGCTCGCCTCAGGCTTACCTAGGCCCTCATATGACTTCAGGCTTAAGGAACAGTTACTTTAGGAGTAAGTCTTAGCTCGCTTGGGCGAGCTGCCATGGCCCCAAGTGCCCTTTTTCTATAAATAGGCGTGAAGGGGAGCTGAGGAAGGGGTTCCAAGTTTCAATAGTGATGGAAATTGAGAGAAGAGTGAAAAAAAAGAAGAACGAAGAGGAAACAAAGCCAAAGCGCTGTCGAATCGCGACTGTGATCAATCTCTATGTTGTTCCTTGTTCGGTGTTCTTCGTGCGACCATCGGTTAGTTTTGTTTTTAAGATTTGAATGTGATCTATGCACCCTTAGGGGTTCCCCTTGTTATTTTGTGTTTATTCATTTCCTCCATCTATCATCGGTGATCTCGTTTTCTTTGTAAAGTTCAATCTTAACCGATCACTAGTATTCTAAAGTCGTCTTTAAAAGAGGTTGAAATTTAATAAACAAAACCAAGATAAAACCAACTCATAACCTTTTTTTTTATCAAATATCACTTGAGATCGTTTCAAGGTTCAACGCCTTAATGATTCTCTCCGCTTTTTGAAATTTAAAACATCGTTTCGTGGTCCAACGCCTTAAGCGACTCTATGTTCGCAATTAAAATAAATCTTTCAAAAACATAAAATCAATTTAACACACAAACATTTATACTTAAAGAACTACGTAGGTCTGAATTTCTTATCACATCTGAGGATACATAGGAGTAAGGGCAACACCCTTGTTGACCTCAAAAAAATAAAAAACATAAAAAGGGAAAAGTAAATAATTTTGAAGTCACGTTGTGCACACTCGATTAAAGGTTGACGTCCCTTGTGACGGACGCGTGAGGTGCTAATACCTTCCCCATGCGTAAACAACTCCCGAACCCTTCTTTTTAATATTCATAGACCCCTTTTTGGTTTTTCTAACGTTTTCCTCAAATAAACGTTGGTGGCGACTCCCGCGCCTTCTCCTTTTTGGAAGACGCACCTTTGGCTTTTCACGCGCCCTCTCATCAAAGGGTAGGTTGCGACAGGCATGTAAGGAAGGGGTTTAGGACTGTAAAACTAGGGTAGATGCAACATAAGTGGGAGCATAACCAGCGGGTGGGAAAGAGTTAGAAAAAATAGGAGGTATACCCAAAGGTTGAGGTGGGAACGATGGAACACTAGAGATGGCAACTAGTTGCTCCTAAAGTCCAAAAAGTAAGATGTGTAAGGAGTCTTGACGAGCATCCATAGACTACTGCAACAAGAGGTGGCAACTCTCATGGAGTTATTGTTGGTTCTTCATCCGTGTTTGTAAGAGGCCTAGCTTTTCGATAATGGCCAAGAGGGAATCATCAACCTCCTTGGAAGCCTTTGAGGGAAGCATGAACAATAGATGAAAACACTAATATGTTAGACTGCTTGGAACTAGATTTGGAAATAAGGGAGTTAGGGTTCTAAACTACTGATGAACAAAATAAAAGTAAAGACTATTGGAATTCTTTCATTTGTTAATTGGAAACATAAACCCTATATAATAAGGTGTCAAGACATACGAAAAGAAAATGAGTCTTAGTCACACCAATATAACTATGTCCCTTGAAGGGAATTTCTAGGGACACCCAGTATTTTTGCTGGGACACCCAACAACACAGTGAAAGGGCCAAAATGTCCTTCGCTTGTGCCTCATGCATTATTAATACAACACTCAAACCAATTGACCTAATAGACACATTATGTTATAAATAAATAGTGTCGTTATATATAACACAAAAATTTCTAATTTATATTTAATGTACATGTAAATTTACATAATAAATTTTGTGATGATTATTTCTTATCTAATAATTAATTTTTTTACATATATAAATTATAAATAAAAAATCATAGGTTTAATAAGTATTTACATATGTAAAAAAATATCAAATTTATTTATTTGTCAATTGCTATAAAAAAATCTAAATACATCATTCAATTAAATATCATGTTTATTTAATTTTTAATCATTATAATAAATATCTAAATACATCATTCAATTAAATATCAAATTTTGTAAATAAATTAAATGAACAAAAATTTTCTCAAAAAATAATTTTTAAAAAATTTTACTATCATGATAGTATATAAACTGGGTCGTTAAGGCCCTATTTTATGGGTTTCCAACAATTTTGTAAACAATTTTTAAAAACTAGTAATTAAGAGTTGATACTAAAATAAGGATGTTTTTGTAAAAATGTATTACTTTATTTTCAAACAATATATATTTTAGAATTTTAGGTGTCTTTCAATTGTAATTTACAACATTAGAAGTTGATTATTAGATTTAATGGGTATTGCTTTTTTTTAAAAAAAACTAAATTTTAATATTTGATTTTGCATTGTAAAATACAAGATTACTAAATTTTAAACAGAATTGAAAAATATATTTTATATATTCAAAAGCTTATTATATAATTTTTGTGTCTATTATATATAGCGACACTATTTGTTTATAACATAATATGTCTATTAGTTCAGTTGGTTTGAGTGTTCTATTAACAATGTACGAGACACAAGTTTAATCCCTACTTGGACCATTAATTTAAATTAAATCATAAATTATATTTTTGAAAGAAAAAAATTCTATGGGCCACGTATGGATTGGGAATCTGTAGGCCTAATACAGATTGACAATGCATATGGACCTACGGATTGACAATGCATAAAAAAAAAAAAAAAAAACTCATACGGATTGTTGATCCATGAGTTAAAAAAACAAAAAAAAAACTCATATCCGTATGAGTCATACGGATCATCAATCCGTGAAAAAGTAAAAGGTATTTTGGTTTTTTCACTTTGTTTGCTGGGTGTCTCGGAAAAAATGCTAGATGTCCCTAGAAATTCCCTAAACTTGTCTGTGGCCGTGCATTTACATTTGGGCCTAAGATGCAGCCCACTATCATTGCTCTTATTTGATAACTCGATTAATTCATTGTAAATAAATTCTTTAGCGTTAACTAATTTGCAATTTGTCCATTAAGAGTTAGATTGATGAACTTTGTGATTTTTAAATCAAGACTTCGTACATTTAATTGTTTGATTTGATAAGATAACATTTTTGGTTTTGAAAAAACTCTTTTGTCTTTTATTTTTCTTTTTAATTGATTAAGCATCAAGAAAACTCGTTTAATTATTAAATTTTATTTATTTCATTTAATAAGTTAAATACATGTTAGGAATAATGAATCTGTTGTGAATTATATAGTATTTTTTAGTAAAATAATCAATAAGTAATGTAATGTATATTAAAATATATAATATTATTCATTTGATAAAATATTAGATAATCAATAAATAAATATTAGAGATTCAAAAATTTGATAAAATAATAAAAATTTAAAAATATTGTTTGATCATTTGTGGCGATTTTAAAAACTATCAGAAAATGAAAATAAGAAAATATAAAAAAAATGCACATCATGGTGATTTTTAATCGTCACAAATTTTTAGCCAAATATAGCAGTGTTCAACTAAAAATTACCCCAAATCTTTTCTGACATATGTAGTCCTAACGGTTCATCGTCGAAAAATATAATTTGTAGCGAGTTTTAATCATTAAAACATGTAATATTAACGGTAAACAATGTCAATTTTTTAATAGTAAATTATATGTTCTTGTTCAATTCACAATCAATTAGAAGAAGAAAAATGCAAGGTCATAATATTTTTGTGAAAAGGAAAAATTACCTAATTAGAGGCACACAATAAAAATATCACCATTAAATAATGGTGAGAATTCCTATAATATATATTACATGAAAAAGAAGTATAAAAATTGGACAAAAAATAATAAAGTGTAGAGAGGCTAAATAATGTCTTTGATATTTTAGGAAAAAGTAATATCCTATTAATGATACTAATCTGTCAAAATATGAAGGAATCATTAAGTATGGTTCATTTAATTTTTAAGGGAAAACATGTATAAAAATTAATTAGTACTTTATATTCTATAATATTTTTTTCATTGATTTATAACATATATAAATGTGGTATTTATATAAATAATTTTTATATAATATCCTTTTAAAATGAAAAATTTATAAATATTATATTATATAATTCTAATTTTTAAAGAATATAACATATATAATATCTAGCCTTGACCATATCTTAAGTATTAAATATTCAACTTGTTCAAGTTGTATAAGCTTGTAACCATTCGGTGAGACAGATTTTCAAAACTAGACAAAAATTTGATTTCATAGACTGGACTACTTTAAATTTGATGATATATTGCTTGTTTTTCTTGGTGTGACCTCTTCCGTTTCTTATACTCAGGAGTGATTTAGGGTGTATATCCACACCTCTAGATTTCTTTTAAATGGTTTACTACTTAATCAAAAACCTGGTTTAGTATTCTACATGTAGGTTAACTTTCGTTGTCTCCATAGATGTCTACTAAAATGTCATGAAGTAAACTAGTTCTTCCACTTGTGTGATGCACGGAGCTTATTGTGTTTAGTGTAGACAATAATAGTTATTTATTTATTTAAATTATTATTTATACTAAATTTATATATTTTCTAAATATTTTGAAATATGATTTTAAATTTATCTTATATCATATGAAAATGATATTAATTTATTGATGTTTATTTTACACAAAAAATGATTATATAACATTTTCATTTATCATTCTTTACAATTTAAATTATTAAATTTCACAATATATAATCTTTAAATATGAAATGATTGCATATATATTACAATTATAATTGAAATAAGATAAGAATCGAAATTAGAACTGGATAATGAAAATACTAAAATAATTTTGAAATAATTAATTATTTTTTATAGTAAAAGAGATAAATAATTTTAGAATAATGATATTTGGCAATAAGAGAGAGACACTTCAATGTTACAATTACCACAAAATTTAAATATGTTTTTTATACCTGAAAAATAAATCATTTTCAATTTACTACCTAAATTTCATTTTTTTCATCTAAGTACCCAACGTTTTTTTATGTTTCATTGTAGTACTTGTTGTTAGTCCCATTGAGTGAAGTGATGACGTAACAGACTGAGTGTCACGTCATCAATGCCTAATCACTAACATATCATTACTCTCTCTGCATTCACTCTTTCTTCTTCTTCTCCTTATAGGCTAGACTTCCAGGAGGAGTATGGAGTTAGCAACACCTTTAACATTACTAATTTGGTTCCTTTTGCAGGTGTAGCTGATTCTATTCTGATGATCAAGGGTCTGTAGATTTGAGAAAAAATTCTCTTCAAGAGGGAGGGGATGATGCAATCCTCCCAAGGAGGGAGCCCATCACCAGAGCCATGGCTAAGAAACTCCAGGAAGATTGGATCAGGAATGCAAGAGAAAGTCTTAGGGTTCTTATGAACCTTAGGATAGATTTTGGGCCCATAGGTTAAGTATGAGTCACTTATCTTTGTACATATTAGATTAGGGTTTCATTATTTTATGGGCCTTATATTTAGGATTCCATAGTGTAAGGAGGGCACCCAACAAGTTTAGGGTACCCTAGTAATGTAGAACTTTTCAACCCTTGTATTTTAAGACACCTAGACTAGTTTTGTATTAGGGGTAGTTTTGTAATTTTACTTGTGTTGGGAGAGAAATTGAATTGAATTGGGAGAAGTCAATCCAATTAAATTTCGGACTAGCCTAAGGGGAGGTGAGCATTTGCTTGCTACACCTCATTGCCACATCATATAGTCACACTTTGTGCATGTCCTTTTTCATGTTTTACATGTCTCATGATACATGATGCAATCCTACCCCCCAAGGGCATTGGATAGAAGACTCCAAGAAGATTGGGCCGGAGAGGCAAGAGAACACCCTAGGGTTCTCATGAGCCTTAGGGTAGATTTTGGACCCATGGGCTAAGTATGAGTCCACTTATCTTTGTACATATTAGATTAAGATTTCATAATTTTCGGGCCTTGTATTTAGGACTCCATAATGTAGGTAGGGTACCCTAGAAATGTAGGATTTTTTAGCCCTTGTATTTTAGGGCACCTAGACTAGTTTTTGTATTAGGGGTAATTTTGTAATTTCACATGCATTATGTGAATTAGGAGAATCCCAATCCAATTAAATTTTAGAGGAGGAGGTGAGAATTTGCTTGTTACACCCCATTGTCACATCATATAGTCACACTTTGTGCATATCCTTCATGTTTTACATGCCTCATGACACCTAAGCACACTTTGTGTGGAGAATCTTGTACTTGATCTTGGATTAGTGGACTGAACCATAACTAAAATCCACTAATCATAATTAGTAAAATTCTGGCTCCACAAATTCAATTTCAAATTCAAAAGAAATTTGAATAGAAATTCAAATTTCCCTCCAATTTTGTGTGACACTTAGGTTATAAATAGAGGTCATGTATGTGCATTTTTTCAACTTTGATCATTTGAAAATTACACTTCAAAGTTCAGACCTCATTTGAAGCACAAAATTTTGTGCTCCTTCTCCTTCCACTCATCTTTTCCTACCTTCAAGCTCTTATCCATGGCTTCCTATGATGATGAGCTTGTTCTTGACTCATCTTCTCCTTGAACTGACGTCTCCAATCATCTTTCTTCCTTCTCCATTCCGTTGCAATTGATCTTCAAGAAGGAAAGGACTCCATTGATGAAGAAGATCCAAGGCCTATAGGCTCCACATGAAGCTACATCAATACCTAAGCGCACTTAGTGAAGAATCTTGGATTTGATCTTGGATTAGTGGGTTGAACCATAGATGAAATTCACTAATCATAATTAGTGAAATTTTGCCTCCAAATTTAGCTCCTCAAATTCAAATTCAAATTCAAGTGAAATTTGAATAGAAATTCAAATTTCCCTTCAAATTTCTACATGGAGCTACATTAACACCCCTATAATGGGTCGAGAACAAGGAGGATCAAAACAAAAATGTGACCAAGCCCAACAAAACCAACATTGATTGATGTATTAGTGACTAGGCTGATAACATCACTTCGCATAATGAGACTAAAGACAAGTACTACAACGAAACATAAAAAATGTTTAGTACTTGGATGAAAAAAAAAAATTTAGATAGTAAGATAAAAATGACATATTTTTCAGGTATGAAAAACATATTTAAGTCTTGCCATAATTATCTAAAAAATTAAATTAAGTTCCCTTATTTTTGCATTTTTTACTTTTATATATTAGAATTACTTTATATATTTTAATTAAAAGAATATAATGTTGGACAAGTGACATCAATAACTTAAGAAGGAAGGGGTGAATTAAGTTTCAAAAACTTTCCCTAATTAAAATTTTAACTCTCTTTTAGATTAACAATGCACTCTTAATATGAATTACTCAAAGAACAATTCTAAGTAAACATCTTTAAAGAAAAAGATAAACTGCAATAAATAAAAGAAGTTTAAGGGAAGAAAGAAATGCAAACTTGATTTATACTGGTTCGGCCACTTCTTGTGCCTATGTCCAGTCCTCAAACAACCCACTTGAGATTTTTCACTTTGTAAAAGTGGCCTTAACAAACTCCAACAATTTTACCTTTGTTTGTTGTCTCCATAGATCACATATTCACTATCTTTGGGAGAAATATGAATAATCTTTGATGCATCTCCCGCCATGTGTTTGGAGCAACCACTATCAGTGTATCCGCTTTGCTCTTCTCCGCTTTCATAGTCTTTCACCATGAGACCCAGATTTATGATTTTATTTTCTGAATCACTTAAAGAATTTATGTCATTATCTTCCCAAGTGATGTATGTTTTCTTTTCTTTGAAATTTCTCTTGTCGGATTTTTCCATTCTTCTTTTAAGGACAAGACAATCGAATCTCAAGTGCCTAAGTTGATTGCATTCATAGCATTTTGGGGTTAAGGAGGAATCTTCTCCTTTCTTCTTTGGATTAATGTTTGATTTTCTTTGATTTCTTTTGTTTCTCATAAACTTATTAAATCTCTTCATAAAAAAAATCTGAAATCATCATCTTCTTCTATTTCATTCAAGTCCTCTTTCTCACTTTCTTCTTGAATAGAAGATTATGAGGCTTTGAATGCTACTCCTTTCCTTTTTTTATCATTCTCTTCATGTTGATGGAGTCTCATAAGTTCCATTTCATGTTCTTGAAGCTTTCCAAAAAGGGTGGCAAGAGACATATTAGTGAAATCTCTTGATTCTGTAATTGTTGTTACTTTTGGTTTTGATTGTCATTGTCTGCTTAAACATCTCAGCACTTTATTAGTGAGATTTTCATTAGGAAATATTTTTTCCAATGATGCAAGATGATTAACTATATGAGTAAATTTCTTCTACATATCTTGTATGGTCTCATATTGATACATTCTAAACAGTTCATATTCATGTGTGAGAGTGTTTATTCTAGATTTCTTGACATCAGTTGTACCTTCATGGGTTACTTGTAATGTATCCCACATTTCTTTTGCATTTTTACAATTTAAGACTCTAAAACATTCATCCATGCCTAATGCAGAAGTGATTATATTTTTGGCCTTTAAATTTTATTGAACCTTTCTTTTTTCATCATCATCTCATTCTTCTCTAAGTTTTTTTATAGTTGCATTTTCCACTACCATTGTAGGAATAAAGGGACCAAATTGCTTTCCATATATTTAAATCTATGGCTTCAATAAATATTTGCATTCGGATTTTCCAATAGTGATAACCCTCGTTATTGAAAACAAGAGGTCTATTAATAAAATTTCTCTCAGGAAATGGAAAGTTAGATGAGGCCATATCTATTCTTGAAGTTTTTAAACATTAGACAAGAATCCTGCTCTGATACCACTTGTTGGACAAATAGCCTCAATAACTTAAGAGTGAAGGGGTGAATTAAGTTTCAAAACTTTCCCCAATTAAAATTTTAACTCTCTTTTAGATTAACAATGCACCATTAATATGAATTACTCAAAGAACAATTCAAAATAAACTTCTTTAAAGCAAAAAATAAACTGCAATAAATAAAAGAAGTTTAAGGGAAGAAAGAAATGCAAACTTAATTTATAGTGGTTCAGTCACTTCTCGTGCCTACGTCCTATCCTCAAGCAACCCACTTGAGATTTTCCACTATCTTTGTAAAAATCTTTTTTACAACTTCTGAACACCCAAGGAATCTCTTTCCCTTGTGTTTAGGAAACTCACAATTCAAGAGACAACCAGTCTCTTGATTACAATTGACTTTCTGAGAAGAACAGAAATATTTCTCTCCTTTAGAGTGGATAATACAATTTGAAGTTCCTGGATTAACTCTCAATAGATTTGCAAGTATTTGCCCAAGAGTTGTTATGAGAGCATTTGAGAATGAAGTTCTCTTAGAATATCTCTCTTGTGTTTTGAAGTTAGACACATATATATAGGCCCTTCGTGCCTTTTCAAAATGGTTTGAAGAAATGTGTCTTTTCAAAAAGTTTTTGCTGAAAATTTTCACTGGTAATCGATTACAGGTTTCTGGTAATCGATTACACAACTATATTTTGAAGGGTCATGACTTCTATATTTGAATTTCAAGAGTTTTGTTACTTATAATCGATTACAAACATCTGATAATCGATTACAGGAATCAAAATTCAAATTCAAAACCCTTTTTAACAGTTATTTTTCAAAATTGTCTTCTGGTAATCGATTATACTGTCTGGTAATTGATTACCAGAGCCTTGGATGTCTTGGAAACACTTTGTTTTGAGGTCAGGCTTGATCTTGAGTTAATCTTGAAGTGAGGTTTTGTTTGTTGAAATAACATTGTTTTAATCTTGAAGCAATGTTTATCCTATGAAGCAACCTTGTTTAATTCTTCTTTGGCATCATCAAAATTATGTATTCATACATTCACATATATCTTCATAATAATATTTTTATTATCTATTTTATATTTCATTTATTATTTCATTCAAATTCTATATATTTGATTTCAAATATTTTTATTAACTCCAACCTAATGATTATTGTTATGGTTATTATAAAATTGAAACATAAATTAAGTTTTACAAACAATTTGAAAATAGTTGAGTGTTTAAAATCAATTTTTTTTATTAACTCATTTTATTTTTATTATTCTTCTCATAAATTTAGATTAACACTATTTATCAAATCATCTAACATTACTGACAAATTAATGAGTCCAAACATAAAAAAAAAAATCAAACTTTAGTCTAAAAATAAATTGTAATGGGCTAGGCCCAGTCCAAAATTGAAGGAAAAAATAACAAATAAAACAAATATAAAATTAAATACAAAAAATCAGCATGTCCTCGTGAAGATCTTCAAATACCAATTTTTCAATATTAAGATCAAGTAACATGAGATAGAATGCATACCACCAACTTCGTAACATCAATAAAATTGAAATGTGCCATAAAATCTCTGATCATCAGAACATACGATTCTAAAGATTAACGAGAAAGAAAAAGAAAAAAGGACACAATAGTGTTAAGAAAGTTAACAAAAAATAAAATGATGTTATGTCTTGAACAAGCACTACACTAAGCCAAAACAATATATCCATACCCACCTACTTGCTATGGCTGATGCTGACAATTGTCACCAAAAAGTGCACCCAAAGCATCTTGCTGAACAAATTGATCGCTTTCATACTTAGTATTATTCCCAAACCAACCCAAGTCAAGTAAAGCATCTGGCTGTGTGTAATCCACCTGTTTCAATATTTTTTTCTTACTGGAACTATCTGGGAACTGGGTGGTAGGTGCTTCATGCTTATCATCATGATCTGTAAACAAGGGAAAAACAAGAAGCTTCATTAACGAAACAACTTAAATATAGGAATATTCCATATTTACAACTAAATGATATGAATTAAATGTTAGTGTGTTACCCTGACTGGTTTCAGTTGATTGATACCCATCCACAGAGCACATTCGTACAGGAGTATAGTCAGTCAGGACTGAAGCAGCAGATTGACCTAAGGGGGAATTTGGATCGCCTAGTTCATCCCATTCTGTCTGAAAGGAATGATTCAAGGTTGAAATATTAGCTACTTCATTGGCTGTAGCAATTGTCTCTTGCAATAATAAATCATTGTTTGAGCCTTTCAAGCTTTTCGAGTTGTAGACTATCGCTTCTAGCAAACCACTGCTTTGTGGAGAAATGGGATCTGATAGAATAGGCTCAAGTGTAGGAGACTGAATCAATGTATCAACAGACTCCAGTGAAGGAAGTGGGGACATAGGCGGGCCCCAGCTACCATGTTGAGTTTCTGGATATTGGAGTGAAGGGAGCTCCAACTTCATGGCCCCAAATATGGGCACAGAAGCAGAGGCATTGCCATTTAATGCGGCATGGCTGCCGGTAAGGTTATCACCATGAAACTGATCAGTGGTGTTAAGAACGGGATCACATGGAAGAGACAACCCAGGATGGTCAGAAATTTTCTCAAACGTATAATTGCCATACTGATCAAATAGTGGGGCAGCATTAATTGAACAACTGCCAAAACTATCGTATAGCATTTCTGACTCCCGAGGGCGTTTTGTAGGACGCATGGTTGGGAACAAGAAGTTATAACTATGGGATGAGTCAGAGCTTTGATCAAACAAGCTGCTTTCAGGCATATCAAAAATCGATGGTACATGTGGTAGACCATGACGGAATTTGAAATTTTTGAATTCTACATCTGGTATATCAAAATTGTTTGTTTGTGACAGATCATCATGATGGCATGCTTCATTTGTCATGGTGCCAACATTTTGACTTTCTTGATTGCCATTAAGTATCCGTTGGCACAATTCTTCAGGGTAGATTGGTAAGCCTGCTCGTTGCATTCTTTTGATTCTTGTGTTCCAGTAGTTCTTGATCTCATTATCCGTACGTCCTGGCAACTGAAACAAACAAAAGGAATGAACACAAAATCAAATACTGAAAACCCAAAAAGAAAATGAAAAAATATGTTGACCTCAATGACACAAAATACTTAATAGACAGAATTAAGAAAGAATCTGTAGAGAAGGGTACTATAGTCACTATGTAGTTAGTACTTTGCAACTTAAAATTGAATTCTCTGTCTATCCTTTCCCTTCCTTTTTTTCCCCTACACCCTCTTATACTCTGTGCATGTGTGCAACCTAACCTTAGAATGTGACAAGAAGTCTGCTTAGCTAGTGTCCCCAAAATATCCCACACTGGCTTTGGTCAAACTTGCTGCCAGCAATTATCAGAACTGAGCTTCAGTAGACAAAAAATTCTAGTACTTGAATTTTTTTCTCAGACAGATAAATATGATTTTCAATTAGAGCTACAATAGTGTGTAGCCTCTGTTAAATTATGTGTATACATGCTTGCTTCTATTTTATGTTTAGCTTGTTTCAGAAGACAGCATTGTAATGTCCCATCAAGCTGTCTTATCATTATGCCTTGTATTGTGTATATATGTATGTGTGTTAAAGGCAATAAAATTAAGCTAAGTGAGTCTACTTTTCAACTCACTAAAACTCAGAGCTTCAAGTTGGCATCAGAACGGGTTCCACCGTCCACCGCCGTCATTATCTCTGGCGACATCAGGGTTAGGATCGTCGGAAAAGTGCGACCAAAACCCTGCAAATCGCTCCGTCATCGGAGCTTCCACGCGCCTCCACGCACCGTTACAGCTTCGGGTGTTGTCCGACGCGTGTAGTCCACGCACCACCGTGCCGTCATCGGAATCTTGTCCGAGTTGCTCCGGCAGCTTCGTCAGCGGCTCCTGGGTGCTTTCCAAGTGTTGGTTTTTCGTTTCGACAAGCTTGTGTGGTAGCTTGTGCTTAGTTCTACCTTTTTTCTATTAGGGTTTCTGTCATTGATCAAAATGACTTCTGCTGGACCTGTCTTCTCTTTTTCTGGAACTTCGACTATCACGACTGCGAAACTAAACTGGAAGAACTATTTGTCCTAGTCTGCTTCGGTTGAGTTGTGGTTTCTTGGCCAAGGACACCATGATCACTTGGAAAAAGGTATTGATACTGTTCCAAGTGACAGAAAATCTGAGTGGGAGAAGCTGGATTATCAGCTATGTGCTGTCTTATGGCAATCGGTCGAGACAGATGTTTTGGAGATCCTTAGATCGTTCAAAACATGTTGTTCTTTTTGGAAGAAGGCCTGAGAAATCTTTGCCAATGATATTCAGAGTTTGTTTGATGCTACTATGAAGGTCACAGCCCTCAAACAAACCAGTCACGACATGATTGCACACATAGGTAAAGCTCGGGCTGCAGTGGAAGAGTTAAAGAGGTTTCTTGTGGCTGATTCGCTGGAAGAAGTGAATAAGAAGCTGGATAAGTTCTATATGGTTCTTATCTTGAGGAGTCTTCATTCAAATTTTGATCACGTGCGTGATCAAGTTCTTACTGGAGATCAAGTACCATCGATGGATTCTCTCATCACTAGGCTGATTCGGGTGCCCCATGCGCTGAAAGAAGAAAATCCAGCTGACACGATGGAAATGTCAGCCATGGTTGCAACCCGTGGGAGAGGGGGAGGCCGTAACAGTAGAGGAGGTCGCAGTGGAAGAGGTGGACGTCCTCAATGCTCATATTGCAAGAGGATAGGCCAACTCAAGAGAATTGTTATTCTCTACATGGCTTCCCTGACAGAGTAGCCAAGGTAGCTCGGACAGAGAAATCAGAGTCCAAGTTCTATGATGAAGAGTACCAAGAGTATTTGAAGCTGAAATCTGAGAAATCCAGCAGTCAGGCCTCATCTTCCTTTGTACCATGTTATTCGACGGCATGTATTTCTCAATCTATTGACGGTCCCAGTCCTTGGATTCTTGATTCAGGTGCCTCTGATCATATTTCTGGTAATAAGTCCTCTTTTACATCCATTTCTTTTTCAAAAATTTCTCACCTTGTTACTGTAGCCAATGGTTCCAAAGTTGCAGCTCAAGGAAGTGGTCAAGTCCCTTTATCATCCTCATTAAAGTTGGATTCTGTTTTGTTTATTCCTCAGTGTCCTTATAATCTAATTTCATTGAGTCAGTTAACTCGTTCATTAAATTGCTCAGTAACCTTTACCGCTAATTCTTTTGTTATTCAGGGACATGGCACGGGTCGACTGATTGGAGAAGGACGTGAATCACGAGAACTTTACTACTTGAAATCCAATGTTTCTGTTTCCTGTTCTGCAACTTCAAATCCCAAACTTTTGCATGATCGTCTAGGTCACCCAAGTTTACCAAAGCTGAAAATGATGGTCCCTAGTCTGAAGAATCTTCGAGTCCTAGAGTGTGAGTCTTGTCAACTAGGAAAACATGTTAGGTCATCATTCCCACAAACTGTTCAAAGATGTAATTCAGCTTTCTCTACCATTCATTCTGATATTTGGGGACCAAGCCGTGTTACATCTTTTGGTTTTCGATATTTTGTAACCTTTATTGATGAATTCTCTAGATGTACTTGGGTCTATTTAATGAAAGACAGATCAGAACTTTTGTCTATCTTTGTGTCCTTCCTAAATGAGGTTGAAAACCAATTTGGAAAACAATTAAAATTTTCAGAAGTGATAATGCCAAAGAGTATTTCTCTCATGATTTTACTTCCCTTTTATCTTCAAAAGCCATTCTACATCAATCTACTTGTCTCCATACACCACAACAAAATGGTATCGCAGGAAAAAAAAATCATCATCTTCTTGGCATCGCACGCTCACTAATGTTAGCATCTCATGTTCCTACACACCATTGGGGGGATGCGGTGCTTACTGCTTGTTTCTTAATGAATAAAATGCCTTCATCTTTCCTCGAAAATCAAATCCCTCACTCAATTATTTTCCCTCATGATCCTTTATTCCATGTTCCACCTAAAGTGTTTGGTTGTACTTGTTTTGTCCATGATCTCTCTCCTGGTTTAGACAAACTTTCTGCCCGGGCAATCAAGTGTGTCTTTTTAGGTTATTCTCGTCTTCAAAAGGGTTACAAATGTTACTCTCCATCTACCAGACGATACTATATGTCTGCAGATGTAACCTTCTTTGAAGATACACCCTTTTTCTCACCATCTATAGACCATTCTTCTTCCATCCAGAATGTACTTCCTATTCCCTCTCCTTGTCCCCTAGGTGTCTCAAACCAAAATGTCAGTGAAGTTTCACTTTCTCCACCACATCCGACTGAAGTTGCTTCTCCACCTCTTATTACATATGAACACCGGACACAGACAGTTGGTTCTAGAGTACCCGAAGCTTCTCCTCATGATTCTCATTCTTCTTCAATCAATCCTCAAGCCATGGATCCTGCTCCCTCACCTTCGTCTGATTCAGACTGGCCCATTGTCATTCGAAAAGGTACTCGCACCACTCGTAATCCTCATCCTATCTATAACTTTCTGAGTTATCATCGTTTATCTCCTTCATATTCTTCCTTTGTTTTCTCTCTATCTTCACATTTTGTTCCTTCTAATACTCATGAGGCACTTAGTCATCCTGGATGGCGACAGGCTATGATTGATGAAATGCAGGCTTTTGAGCATAATGGTACTTGAAAACTTGTTTCTCTTCCTCCTGGCAAGAAGACTGTGGGTTGTAGGTGGGTCTACGCAGTTAAAGTTGGGCCTAATGGTAAGATTGATCGGCTTAAGGCCAGATTAGTAGCTAAAGGCTACACTCAGATATATGGTCTTGATTATTGTGACACTTTCTCTCCGGTAGCTAAGATTACTATTGTTCGTCTGTTTCTTGCTATGGCTGCCATGCGCCATTGGCCTCTTCATCAACTTGATATTAAAAATGTCTTTCTTCATGGTGACCTTGAGGAGGATATTTATACGGAGCAACCTCCTAGGTTTGTTGCTCAGGGGGAGTATGGTCTTGTGTGTAAGCTGCGTCGATCTCTCTATGGGTTGAAGCAATCTCCTCGGGCTTGGTTTGGTAAATTCAGTCATATTGTTCAACTTTTTGGGTTGAAACGGAGTGAAGCTTATCATTCTGTTTTTTATTGTCAATCATCCCCTGGAAAATATGTTTATTTGATAGTATATGTTGATGATATAGTTATTACAGGGAATGATGCTACTAAGATTGTCCAGCTAAAGGAGCATTTATTCAGTCATTTCCAGACCAAAGACCTGGGATATTTGAAGTACTTTCTTGGTATTGAGGTGGCTCAGTCAGGAGATGGTGTTGTGATTTCACAGAGGAAGTATGCCCTTGACATTCTGGAGGAGATAGGCATGCAAAATTGCAGACCGATTGATAGCCCTATGGATCCAAATTTGAAGCTCATGGCAGATCAGAGTGATATTTATCCTAACCCTGAGAGATATAGGAGACTTGTGGGAAAACTTATTTATCTCACCATTACAAGACCTGATATCTCCTTTGTTGTTGGTGTGGTTAGTCAGTTTATGCAGAGTCCTCATGTCGATCATTGGAATGTTGTTATGCGTATTCTTAGATATGTAAAGAGAGCTCCTGGTCAAGGATTACTATATGAAGACAAGGGTAATACGCAAGTATCTGGATATTGTGATGCAGATTGGGCTGGTTGTCCTATTGATAGGAAATCTACTTCAGGCTACTGTGTTTTCATTGGAGGAAATCTTATCTCTTGGAAAAGCAAGAAACAAACTGTTGTTGCTCGATCCAGCGCAGAGGCTGAGTACCGATCTATGACTTTGGTCACATGTGAACTTATGTGGATTAAGCAACTTCTTCAAGAATTGAAGTTTTGTGAAGTTACACGAATGAAGTTATTTTGTGACAATCAGGCAGCCCTCCACATTGGATCAAATCCAGTCTTTCATGAGAGGACCAAGCACATAGAGATTGATTGTCACTTCATTCGAGAAAAATTATTGTCCAAGGAGATTACCACTGAGTTCATCAATTCTAATGATCAGCCAGCAGACATTTTGACTAAGTCCTTAAGGGGAACTAGGATTCAGTTTATATGTTCCAAGCTTGGTGCATATGATTTATATGCTCCAGCTTGAGGGGGAGTGTTAAATTATGTGTATACATGCTTGCTTCTATTTTATGTTTAGCTTGTTTCAGAAGACAGCATTGTAATGTCCCATCAAGCTGTCTTATCATTAAGCCTTGTATTGTGTATATATGTATGTGTGTTAAAGGCAATAAAATTAAGCTAAGTGAGTCTACTTTTCAACTCACTAAAACTCAGAGCTTCAAGTGCCTCTTTCTGCATTTGTGCTACACTATCATGGCCGTAATGGCAATATGACCATAGTATCCATCCACATAACACAACATTCACAAACAGGTTTTATTGCAGTTCAGTTATAGAGCTACATATTTTACTTAATTATATTTCCTCTTCCACATTTCTCCATTCAAACTTGGGGATTTTGAAAATTTTCACAAAGGCATCAGATTTTAATGCTATACTAACAGTTAATACTACCAAAGTTTTCAACATTTACAGAGATTGTCTTCAAAAGAAACAACTATGATTTGGAAAATGAAAAAAAAAAAAAAAAACTAACAAGATTAATTCACAATAATTTCTAAAACTTTATGCTGCATATTACGTACTTCATTCACAGTTCTCCAGTGAATTATGTATATAGCTGTAATTGCTCAATGATCTCACTGATAGACACAGAACATGCTTAAGTGCATAGAGATTGACCACTGATATAAGTTAAAGTAATATATGGAAATATTATTTTAACTTATATTGCTACTTCAAAAATTAAGATCAATTGTAACTAGATTCATAACTTCGTTGCTGTAACTTAAGCAATAATAAGTATGTGTATTCTATATTTGTCAAAAATAGAAATAGTCAGTGTATTACTAAGTAAATAAATTAAATTTATATTTTTTTGGTGACTTATAAATTAAACTTACATACAAACAGAAGATCGATTTAATTCATTTTTTTTGCTGGATAGACCCCTACCTACTAATGCTGCTGAATTTCCATTCTCTTACTTTTTGGGTGGGAGGGTTTGTTTTGAAGATAATACTTTAGCTTGAGGAGCAAGTAGGTGAGAACTTACTCTACTTCTTTCCTTATTTCTATCAATCCAAACAACACATTTTTTGTACTCTATTTCCATTTATTTCTATCCTCCTTATTTATTTTCTGCTTATTTTTTTCTTCCTTGTTTCCCCTCTCATCCAAACTAGTGTTAGGGATAAAGGGTGTAAACCAAAGAGTACATTTTGTAATAAATTGTTTTCTTACTAGGTCAAGAATTAAATGCAGAAATGTTTTCTCTTTTCAGTGTTTTTGTTATATCCGCATTCTCTGTTTTCTAAGGAATAATTTCACCATTAATTTGCATTTTATTTGCAACAAAAAAAACCATTTATGAGAAAACCAGTATACTAGTTTAGCTTATACATTAATTTGCATTTTATTTGCAATTAAAAATAAAAATAAAAAAAACACAAGACAGATATCAGGTATATAAATGTTAAACCAAAAAACAAAACATATGACATCAAATTATAGATGTTATCTTAATGCTGTATATTTGAATGAACATAATTTCTGCTTATAATAGAATTTAATTACAAGAGATACTCAGAATATTATTAGAGAACAGAATGAGAAAATTATCAGCTTTTGCAGTTTAATATGGAAGCAGAGTTCGCCAACCCAGGCCCATCTCCTTTAATTAAAACAGTTAGAAAGAATCTATAAAAAGGAAATATAAGCGGAAAAAAAATAACAAAGAGTAGTCAACAAGTCAGTATCCATAATAGTGGGGAGGTCAAAATAATACCCATCCCTTACCTTCCATAACAGTGAAAAAATTTGGTGATGGTTTCATCATGGAATTTAGTATGAATGGAATTAATGAATTGCTGAAAAACCAGGACAGTTGACCATATTTTATGATTGAAATCACATTTTCCTCTTAGAGAACAAAACAGGGATAGTGACAGAAGATAGTTTTGCAAACCAAGCAATCCAACGATCTCATTCTCAAAATGTAGAAAAAGTTTCAAATCTTTGAAATCTTCCATAATTTAACACCCTCAAAAGCTTTTATTTGGCATTTGGCTGTCAGAGTTAAGAGAAGTAAGCACCTCAAACTAGACTCTTTACAAAGAATGACATAGCTGTACTAACCAATAACTTATTTGTCGTTACAGTAGTATATCAATAGAATATGTAAGACAATATCTTCAATAATATATTCTACATTGCATGGATAAGGGAGGGCTGAAACGGTATCAGATACTATATTTTCAAAAGTTTAAGTTTAGTTACATCAATAAAAAAAATTATATAATAAAGCATTACCAAATTGCATAAAAGACAGCAAGGTGCAAATTGGAACAAACGCAGACACCTAAGCACAACTTACTGTCACCGACAGTCATACACAGACACCTCACAAATGCACAGGAGCAACACCGAGAAGATGCACTCTCACCATCACAAATACAAATGTCATAACTTTGGCCAAGTTGTACCCCAAGTCTCACCAAGTCATACTCATATACTCATACCCTCAACAACACCCAAACCACATACTGATAAAATAATTGGTATGTACAGGGTACAGACCCGCACCCCAAACATCTACACCTCCAATTTGTTGTATTTTGGGTAATTCAAATAAAGTCACATGGTGCTAGTAGCACCTGATAGCATCACAGATAGATATTAATTGATATAGTGCATTTCAGTTTATATACTATTTTTCTGTTTTGAGTTTGTTATAGGTGTAACAGAATTACACCTGGAGTCATAGAATATATACTTCAGAAAATGAGCTGTAACTGTAATCAATTCATTCATCAATAAAGATTCAGTTCCTCTCAATTCTTCTCAACCTTCTTCTCTCTGTTGGTGAGTGATGGATTCCAATTGAATCCAACACAATTTTCGAGTACATGTCCTTCATAGAATATAATCAACAGATATAGTTTCCTTTTCTCAAAAAAGTTAAAAATTCATGTACTAAACACTTGTATTTTATGTTTTCTAACTACTTCATCTTATCATTAGTAAGAACACGTTAAAGCTTTTAATTGGCATTTAGCGGTTGGAATTGAGAGGAGTAAGAACCTAAAAAGGCTCTTCAACCCAATGAAAGAATGGCCAAGTTTTACTGTCAAATAACATATTAATCATTACAGTATATAATCGACAGAATCATCATATAACCTGATAAGCTCTTGATAAGAAATATCAGAAAACAAGGTTCCATCTGTGACTGAATAAAAAAGTGGAGATATGTCGTACTACTAATAATTATCCATTAAAATGGCATCACACAAGACCATAAAGTTTAATGTTACAGCCAAAAAATGCCAAAAGTAGTGAAATGTTAGTAAATTGCAATGATTTAACCACAACAAATTCACAAAGCTTATACGATCAAAATCACCCAAAGAAAATTTCATTGTACAAGAGGCAAACTATGATTTGAAAGCATCAAGAAGAATGAATCAAAATATATCCAGGGAGGGGGCACTATCCATGAATGATGAATCATGATAACAAAAAAGCTTACATGTCTCAACCACAGGGGTTTGAATCACAGGATCCAAATCACAGGAATCATGATAGCAATAATACAAACTTCCAGTTTTTTAATTTTCTCTCTGACTCTCTGATTCTAGCAGACCTAAACCAAACACATCAAAAATCCAGAGAACAATGTATAGCTTCCATGAGTCATGAGCCTTCCGTATTTATAGATATTTTACATTGACAACAATAGTATTATATTCTATTAATATATAGCATTGACCATACCATCTTTAGTGTGTGAGTCCTCTCCATGTCATCAATGAAAGTTATATTCAATCGGCTATGTGGATAAGCTTATTAAATAACTTGGCTAAACATTAGCATAATATAAATGACAAAACATTAAAAGTTACAATTCTACATACCTCTGCAGCCATTCGAGCCCATTTGTTTCCCATCTTAGCATGGAGTTCAAGGATTCGGTTCTCTTCCTCGGCAGTAAATGCACCTTTCTTTAGATCTGGTCTCAAATGATTTGCCCATCGTAGACGGCAGCTTTTCCCACAACGGGCAAGTCCTGAATGCTTTTGTACTGCATTCCAATTGCCTTGTCCGTGCTTTTTGACATATTCTACCAAAATTGCATCCTCTGCTGCAGTCCATGGGCCTTTCTTCAGAGGACCTTCTCCTCCCACGTTACCTCCAACTCCAACTTTTTCATCTAATGATGATGACCAACGACCTTTGGATATCTTCCGGGTATCACCCCCACTTGTCATGCTACTCATAGCTGTCAATATGCCTGCAAAAGAGAGAGGAATTTTGAAGATTTTAGTGGAGAGGGAGAAATGCTACAACCTAGCATCACTCAACGAAAAAATAATACTTAGCTGCATGGAATTCAGATTTCAAATTTTTATTTTTTGCAAATAAGATAATTTTATTTAATGTAAAAACTTGTGAAGTTCCAAAATCCAAACTTACATACTGATTAACCAATTCAAGAATTAAAATCAAGGTGAACCATGACTTCTACAATGTCTATCCCTTTCAGGAATTACACAAAGAAGAAAAATCATAAAGGTGACAACATCCCCCATTTAAACCCCACAAATAAACTTAAACCAAAAACCAAAGGTATATAATATTTTCCAGCAGCAAAAGACAAAAGTAGCCAGCACAACCCAAAAAATAAATTAGAACAAAATCTGTTCATAAATGAAATTATTATTGCCTAAAGCAAGCACACATGAATAATTAAGCTTACATACTGCAATCATCCGAGTACCTGGAACAATTATGACAAACTAAAGTTGCAATTATACTTTTGTCAATTTTGGAACGTTTAATTCCTCATCAATAACAGACTTTGCAAGACAAAAATGAAAGCGTGGTCCATTTCACTTAATGCAGTTGTTATACGAGTATTGAAAATAAAATTAAACATAGCATAAAAATAGCATGCTTTTTACAACATACATGATTGGAGATTCATCTGAATAGAGAGATTTCCAAATAAACGAACCACAGTATCTATGGTAAGCCAGCACCCATGAATTGATCTTTGAAATTAAGAAATTGTGGTAAAGAACACCAATGGAAATGGGTTACAAGTAGGAACCTTTTTATGTTTTTTGATGAATTAATAGATCGATGCAAGCTGAAACAAACCATGAATCCCTTCTGAGAAAGCAACAAGAAGATATGGAATCACATCACAGCTACCCCTGACACGGAATCACATTCTTGAATTCAACACTGAACACAGTCATAAAGAAGAAAACTTTACGCATTTCTGAGAAAAAATCCACAACCAGGAATCTCAAAACGAAAATTGTCATCCCAGAAAGGAAAAAAACAAGAGAAGGGAAGAAAACCCAGAAAGAGGTTTCAGAAATGACATGAAACTGAAATTGAATGTATTTGATTAATAAAAATGGAAGGAAAAAAACCAAGTACAGATCCACATGAAGAGGAATGAAAAGATTGAGTTTGAAGAGAGAGAAAAGACTTTGATCAGTACATTGAGCTTTTTTGCACTAGTGAAATGAAATGAGAAATGGTTTTTATCATAGATAAAGGGGGATTATATTTGAAAACTTTTTTTTTCACTTTTACATAGATATTTTTACTTTTTAATTATTCTAATAATATTTATCCAACTACAATAATCGAATATAAATTGAAAAAAAAGTAAACAGAAATAAAAAAATAGTCACTTTCATATATATAACCACTCACAACTACCCATAATCTTTATTTTAAACTCTTGTCTCTCATCATATTTTCTTTCTACAAAATAATATATATATATATATATATATATATATATATATATATATATATATGACTGTTACAAGGTGAATAACCCCATTTGGCATTATCTTTCTCCTAAACATTTCTACCCTCAACTATTATAAATTATTCTCAACTATTATAAATTATTATAGCATTTTATTTGAACTTACAACATTAATTATATCTATAAAAATTTAAAAATTTTCTTATTTTTTCTCCACTTTTTTGGAAAACTTTTTCTTTCACTTCTATTCACTCTCCCTACAAAAGTTATCCAATATTATTTTATTTAAAAAAAATTCATGTTTCACCATTTATTTAATCACTTACATAACTACCCACATTTCTTTTTTTACTATGAAACTACCCACAATTCTCTATCAAACCTAGAGTGCTCACAAAAGCAAGGAAATAAAAATAAAACCAACCTGTTATATTTTAACACTACACATCATCCTCTCTTCTTCTTCATCCATCTTTCACTTTTGTTATTTGTATTTCTCTTTTATTGCATTTTCATGTTTTTACTTTCTCAATATAATAATTATCTTTTTGATTATAATTTGGTTTACATGTTGTTTAAAAATTCATTTTGATTAGATTCAAAAGGATGAAAATTGTAATGCGTTAATTATAACAATGCATTCAAGACTCATCTTTTACTATTATTTTCATGTTTTTCAAGTGTCGCATTTGTGAATGCTAAGACACAACTCAACACATTCAATGCAACTCAAACTTCCATAATCCGTCCATAATCATGTCTGATTGTTGCATACTTTATACTTCATAAGCGGTTAACAAATAAATCAAAGGGAACAATAAGTAAAAAAGCAAAACGAACTAAAGCAATTTTAACACATGAAAACACCATAACAAAATAAAAATAAAAAGCTTCTAGAAACACGGACAACTCTAACACTCATGCAAGTCTGTTACCTTGTGCAAGTTTGTTCTCAGCCCGAGTTCAAGTCAAATCTCACCTACAAAAACACCGTCAACTTGCTCATCGCCTCCTTTGTCAACTTCATCGCCTTCATCAATCACAACAACTTCACCGTCCTTGCCTCCTCTGACGATGGTCTATGGCCCCTTCCAGTGTCACAGCAACCTCAATATCTCATGATCACCAACGACCAATGCCCTCTCTGTGTGTCGCATGTGATCACCTAACTCAGCAGCCTCTGCTTCACCTCCTACGACAACATGTTGTCGCTCGACTTTCATCAAGTACAACAATGTCACCTTCGTTAGGGTCGAGGACATGATAACGGTGTCACTAGAACCTCACTTTTTTTTCCTTTATCTTGGAATGTGTTAGTGTGTTAGTGGGTCAAGGAGTCAAAGTGTAATGAATGATACAAAAAACATGATAAAAATAAAAGTAAAATTGAGTGTAATAAGTACTAATCTGGAGAGGTATAAATAAAATTTGCTTTAAATTTAACACTATGAACACTTTACTTCATGGCCAAAATGATAAAAACAAAGTTTTTATAAAATAAAAAAGACGTATCTTTTTATTTGAAAATGGGAGTTGAAAATGAACCTAATTTTTTATTTGTAAAACGAACCTAATTTGAAGGGGTTCAAATGGCATACAGTGCATTTAAAAAAAACGGCATAAAGTGAGAAAAGCAAGGAGAAATATAGATGAGACGAAATAACCGGTAAGTACACTTTCAGATATATTTTTACAATTTCTCTCTCATAGGCACCCATGGGCCATGACTCAAGATTTTCTTCTTATTCGCATTGGCTATCCAATCAAAAGTCGCAGAGGGAGAGAGAGAAGTAACTTTGTGTGTGTGCAATATTCGTGCTATGACTGAATCAAAAAGGAATATATTGACTTGCTGAAAAGTAGGGCACATAATATGGTGTGATTATATCTCATGAGACGAGATTATAATGTGCTTAAGTGATTATATCTCATGAGACGAGATTATAATGTGCTTAAGGATCATAGAGATAATTATCAAACTATTGATGTTTCTATTTTTATTTTTGGGAGATTTGTTTATCAATTTTATTTTTTATTATTTTTAAAATGGGTCCACTATTAGAAATAATATTTTTAATATACTTTATAAAGTCAATGTTTTTTATAAAACCAATGTTAACAAAAATACAATGATATATTTGTAAATAACATAAGTTTATTAATATCATTTTTTTTTCAAAAATTGATGTTGTATTTTAATATTAACATTGATTTTTATAAAAATCAATGTTATTTGATGCTTGTCAACATCTGTTTTTTTTTTTTAACTTATGTTATGTTTTGATGTTAACGTCAGTTTTCATAAAAATCGACATTGTGTTTTTCCCATGTTAAATCTATTTTTCCCTCTTCTCACTCTCACTCTAACCCACTCTCACTATCATCTCATATTTGAACCCTTATCGCCAAACCTTACAACTCCAAATGTCAACTCCTCGAGCTACCTCACGACCTCAAATCCCCACTCTCAACACATCACTTTCACTCTCTGCGAAAGTGCTTCTCAACTCTCACTCACAACTCTCTCTGATGGTGTTTCACTCCTCTTCTCTCTCTCTCCAATTCATATGAGATAGTTCATAGCACGAATGTATTAAACATATTGAACTAATATTTTTTTTTCTTTTTCTTCTTTATTTGACAAGGAATTGCAGATCGTTTTATGAGGACTCTGTTCGAAGCGCAAGAACAAGGATTATCAATAATTTAAAGCACAAGAACAAACTAGTTCTATAGCTACTCGATGAGGACTCTATTCTTGACTCTCTTGTTATGTGAATAGAAATATGGTGGTTTTTTTAATAATGTCCCTAATTGGCCAGCTCCTATCCATTGTGTGGGTGTCTCCCATTACCGAATTTGCCACTATTACCTTTGCTTGTTATCTATATTTTATACACAGTAATGGGTTGTTTCATAAGCAAAAAGTTTAATTTGTTTCCCTTTTTTTTGGTCAAAATATTTAGTGATAAGACAAGCAATTAGATTTAGAAAATGAAATAATGTATACACTTAATTTGCTTCTAAAATTTAAATCTTATTAGTTTAAATGAATGAGAGTAACGGAAATTAAATATAAATATATAGAGATTATAATGAACATAAATGTGTACTGTCGCAACCTACCCTACCACGAGAGTGCGGGCGAAAAGCAAAAGGAGCGTCTTCCAAAAAGGAAAATGCGTGGAAATCACCATTAACGTTTATTCGAGGAAAATGTTAGAGAAACCAAAAAGAGGCCTGGGAATTTTGAAAATAATGGTTCGGGAGTTGTTTACGCATGGGGAAGGTATTAGTACCCCACACGTCTGTCACAAGGGACAACAACCTTTAATCGAGTGTGTAAAACATGACTTCAAAATTGTGTATTTTTCCTTTTTAATTTTTTTGGGGGGGTCAACAAGGGTGTTGCCCTTGCTCCTACCAATCCTTAGGTGCAATGAGGAATTCAGACCTACGTAATTCTTTAAGTCTGAATGTTTGTGTGTTAAATTGATTTATATGTTTTTGAAAGATGCATTTTAATTGCGAACAAAAAGTCGTTTAAGGCGTTGGACCTTGAAACGATCTCAAGTGATATTTGATAAAAAGAAGTTAGTTGTGAGTTGGTTTTATCTTGGTTTTGTTTATTAACTTTCAATCTCTTTAAAGACAACTTTACAACACTAGTTATCGGTTAAGATTGAACTTTACAAAGAAAAATGAGATCGCTGATGATAGATGAAGGAAATGAATATGCACAAACAAGGGGGGCCCCTAAGGGTACATAGATCACATTTAATCCTTAAAAACAAAACTAAACGACAGAATAAGAAACGACATAGGGACGATCATAGTCGTGATTTGGTAGTGCCTTGCCTTCGTTTCCTCTTCTTTCTCTCTTCTCTCGATTCTCCCCACTTCTGAACCTTGGCCCCCTTCCTCAGCCTCCCTAGCATGCCTATTTATAGAAAAAAAGGCACTTAGGACAATGGCAACTCGCTCATGCAAGTTGGAGCTTACTCTTGAAGTAGCTGGCTCACCCAAGCAAGCTGGTTACTTCACCCTGAAGTCTTTTGGGGGCCTAGGCGAGCCAGAGGCAAGCCTGGGCGAGCTAGGGTCCAAGAAACTCAATGAAAAGACCCTTTTGCCCTTCTTTTTTGGTATCTTTCACATTCTTGATCAAAACATTGAATGATCCTTCATTTTATGTGGTAACTAGTGTCGAACAACGCAATTTGGCTAGTGAGAATCAAAACATCAATGAATGATAGTCCCCAGACGAAATTAGGGTCTAATAGTTACCCATTTTTACTTATCTTTTATTGGAAATAAGATGGAAGTAAAGATAAGAACACTAATTTCATTTGAGCGACCTCACTATTTGACTGAGCAATTGGTGAAAACCAAGGAAGAAAAACCTGTAAACAAAAGGACATTGAAGTCCTATAAAACGTAAAAAGGAAGGACATGGAAGTCCTAAAGAGCATAAGACATTTGAAGTTTTTTTTTCAAAGCATAGAAACAGAGGACGTTGAGTCCTAAGAAGCACAAAGACATGGACATTGAGTCCTATAAAAGACAGAAGACGTTGAAGTCTTATAAAGTGTAAAAGATAGAAGACATTGAAGTCTTGTAAAATGTAAAAGACAGAAGACATTGAAGTCTTGTAAATGTAAATGAAGACATTGTAGTCTTTGAAAGCGTAAATGACCAAAGACATTGAAGTATTTGAAATATAAATGAAAACATTGTAGCCTTTTGAAAGCGTAAATGACTGAAGACATTGAAGTCTTTGATATGTAAATGAAGACATTGTAGTCTTTTGAAAGCGTAAATAACTAAAGACATTGAAGTCTTTGAAATGTAAATGAAGACATTGTAGTCTTTTGAAAGCGTAAAGGACTGAAGACCTTGAAGTCTTTGAAATGTAAATGAAGACATTGTAGTCTTTTGAAAGCGTAAATAACTAAAGACATTGAAGTCTTTGAAATGTAAATGAAGACATTGTAGTCTTTTGAAAGTGTAAAGGACTAAAGACATTGAAGTCTTTGAAATGCAAATGAAGACATTGTAGTCTTTTGAAAGCGTAAAGGACTGAAGACATTGAAGTCTTTGAAATGTAAATGAAGACATTGTAGTCTTTTGAAAGTGTAAACGACTGTAGACATTGAAGTTTTGAAATGTAAATGAAGATATTGTAGTCTTTTGAAAGCGTAAACGACTGAAGACATTGAAATCTTTGAAATGCAAATGAAGACATTGTAGTCTTTTGAAAGTGTAAAGGACTAAAGACATTGAAGTCTTTGAAATGAAAATAAAGACATTGTAGTCTTTTGAAAGCGTAAAGAACTGAAGACATTGAAGTCTTTGAAATGTAAATGAAGACATTGTAGTCTTTTGAAAGCGTAAACAACTGAAGACATTGAAGTTTTGAAATGTAAATGAAGATATTGTAGTCTTTTGAAAGCATAAACGACTGAAGACATTAAAGTCTTTGAAATGAAAATGAAGACATTGTAGTCTTTTGAAAGTGTAAAGGACTGAAGACATTAAAGTCTTTGAAATATAAATGAAGACATTGTAGTCTTTTGAAAGCGTGATAAGTAAGTTGTGATAGTTTCTTGAGTTCAAGAAGACAACTCATTCAGTCAAGCAAGATTTTGCAGAAAGGATTGATTAGATTGTGTCTATCTTTGACTCTAGTTTTTCGTGTATGGTTTTACACATTTCTTGTTTATGCATGAATTACTGAAGGCACTAGAATAGGGTTTTCTAGTTTGGGCTAAGCATGGGTTTCTCTTAGGCTCTTGTTCATAGAGAACCCTAATGTTAGGTGCCTAAGCCTCTAGGTGGAAATTGAGATTGCTTGTGATTGTTTGTAAGAATTTTATATGTATAGTGAAAATCTAATTTAGGTTTGGATTAGATAACTTGATTAGCTTCTCTCTAGTGATAGAGCGTGAACCAGTACAAAAAGTTGTGTACTTTTACTCTTGATCTTATCTTTCTTTCTCATTCTGGTTTTAATCAATTTACTAAAGGTTCAAGAAAATATCTTTTTGAAAGAAAGAAGATTAGCAAAGAATCTTGTGTAAGGGGTGGATTGATTCAATATTGATTAAGTTTGGTTTGTCAAAGTTTTGTGATACGATCCGTGAAAAATAAGTTTTTGCAACTCTGATTTTTAAAAGTTCGTTTTGTTTTGAAAACCAACTCATCTTTCTTGGTTTGTGAGTACCACCATTTTTTTTCCCAATTTTTCATGACTAAATTTCAAATGTCCAATTTGACAATTTAACCAATATGTAAAAAAAAAAAAAAACACCCAAAAAAAATCATAAATAAGTTTAGAAATATATTAAAAATATATCCGATCATAAAAAAATGTGTGAATTTTTGCATTAATACTATAACATTTAATTTAAAATATAACACTTTTAAAATATTGCATAATACATTATAGGTGCTTAGTGTCCCTTGCCTACTCCTTATTATTTTTTTATAATTTTTTTGTATATTGTAACTTCTTAATGTATTTATCTATTGTATTTAATTAATAAAAATATATATTAGTATATATATATATATATATAGAATTGTTAATGATATTAATATACAATAAAATGTTAAATATTATAAAAATTAGGCCAAAATTTTATATGATGCATACTATAATTTCATATACATGCATTAAATTTTTTTTTTTTATATAAAATTGTGTACTTCATAAAAAATGCATGCCTGTGAATTTTATTATATATTTAATATATTTTTATACTAATAATAAATTTATATATTTTTTATTGAAGAAATTTGAACATTAATCAAATAAGATAATTTAAAATATTCTTAAAATTTGTGAAGGAAGGAATTGATTTGAACAAAAAACTTATTCTAAATGGGTGAATATATTGAAACTTCAAATGTTCTTTAACATTTAAACATATTTTTATCAATTAATGTTTAAATATGGTTCACGAGTTTAATATTTCATTCTTATAATTTTTAATTGAATGATATGTAAAATATGAGTTTACCCTTAGTTTGCAAAACTGATATAACTTAATATATATTTCAACTAAAAAAATAAAAGATTGACTAAGATTTTTCTTATAAAAGTGAGAGTAAGACGGGATATAACTAGAAAAAGATATAGATGGTTCAAAGTATAAATTTGAATGTTGCAATACAATTTTAGTATTGATAATTAGCTATTAAAGTGGAAAAATATCTTGTAAAAAAAACTTTTATGGTGGAAAAACTAAATCAAATAACATCAAAGCCAAGAATCTTCATCTTTAGCCAAACAAAGTTGGTCAAGTTGATAAGGAATGAATTCATATCTCAAAAGGACGTGGGTTTGATTTTTGATGTTGATGTGAAAACATTGTTGGTAGGTAATTTGTTAGTTCCTCGTGCTCTTTGATCCTTAAGGCTTGTCCCAGTGAGCCCTCAGGATTCAACTCACCTAAACTTTTCTTTATGGAATCTTCATCTTTATGTGAATAAGTCTAAATCCATTGTGCTTTTCAAAATAATGTGAAGTCGAAGATGATAATATTTTTTCTCCATACATGCCCATTGCATAGAGCTCACCATCTAAAAAACCAACAACAACAAATGAAAAGAGAGCAATTTTAATATTATTGTAGAAAAAAATTATACATCAAGCATTATTTTTTAAGTAACAGGTGACAAAAAAGGAAGAGAAATCATTACCTAAGGAATGTACAAGAAGAAGTCAAGTATTAGAAAGAGGGAAGAAAGTCGCGTAGAGAGTGTATCATTTTAAAGGAAAATTTCATAAAACAATTTTAATTATGGAACAATCAATTAAAATTGATTTATGGAACAATCATTTAATACCAATTGATGTAGATTTAAAATAATATTCTAATATCATTTAATAATTAATGTACTACAAAAATTATCAATCAATTTATTTCATTCCTTTTAGTATTTTTTATTTAACAATATATCTTTTTTAGGTAATATGTATATTTTTTTAATTGTTATAATTATTCACTAAAAAATTTAATAATTATTATTATTCATTATTAAAAATACTAAAAGAGGAATGAAATAATTAATTCAGAATAAAAATTCAAAAAATAGAATATAAATATGTTATTAAGAATAAAAATTCAAAAAATATTTTTTTAAAATAATAGTTGAATATATCCCATTTGCCCTAATAAAATAGAATTTTTTACATAACAGAATAATATAAATTTGAATTAATAATTAATTTGAATAATATCATTTAATATAATTTGGAAGGAATGAATATGAAGTTTCACATCATCTCATAGAATCAAATATTATATATATATATATATATATTAGATAGATATAGTAGATTTCAAATATAAGTATAAATATTCTTAGTTAGGTAATATCTTAAATATGAAAACAATCAAGGTCACACGTTTTCTATTAAAAATTAGATACAAATCATACAATTTATAAAAAAAATTCAATGATTGAATTCATTAGTATTAAATAATTTAATGTTGAAGATAGAATACAATAACTTAATGTAATAATGAAGAATTCTAATTATATAAATTGAGGAAAAAAAACTTACTTTTCAATTATTCATTAAATAATAAAATTTAGATTGTGACAAAGTCTCTCATTTGATAAATGTATTAAATAATTCTGAAAATGAAATACATTAATTACAATAATAAATACTTTTCAAAAAAATATTTAAACAATAAATTTAGATTAAGAAAAAGTCTTCAAATCTTATTAATTTAAATAATAAAATATAATAAATTTTCCTTTCCTTTTATTTTATTTTGCACAATATTATTTTAAAAAATAAAATACTTATATTTATATTCTTTTAAAGAAAAAAATTCTTATTTTTATTTAATTTATTTTATACAGTAATAATTTCATTAATTTTTTTAAAAAATAACGCCCTTAAACAATTTTGTTTAGCAACAAAAATTAAACAATTTTGTTTAACAACAAAAATATTCTCTTTTTTTTTGCATCAAATAATCTTTTTCCCTAGATATAATACTCCCTTAACTAATTCACACTTTTAAGAAAATTAATTAATTTAACTAATATCATTAAATTTGTTAACAATTGATATTTTTTTAAAATTACCTTTATAATTGTTTAGACTCGTTATTCCAGATTTGAAATTCACTAATGGTGCTTAATAAGCCAAGTTTTTAATGATTAAAAGTTGCTAAAATGAGATAGACAAAGTCCAACTTGATGTATAGCCTAAAACATGGTCAAATTCCCATAAATTAGGTTTAACGGTTGAAGTGACATTAATTTTCAATGTTTTAGAAAGTGTATAATATTGAATCACAAATGACCTATATATCACATTATCCAACTTGATGTAGATAGTCTACAACTTGGATAATGTTTTGGAAATTAAAGGTGATCTTTGGGCATAGGATAGAAGAACAATGACTTAGGGTTGGAAAGGCTAAAAAGTGAAATAACATGTATCATACCAAAATGGAGGATTGAATGGTGTGTTAGATAAATACGAAGGATTTTTTAATGCATATGATTTTCACAAAAAAGTATGTTAAATTTTGTTTGAATCATCTAATGAATAAAAAAACTTTGTTTAAAACCAAGTGTGGATTTTCATTCAATGCTAGTGAAATAGAGTTTTCACAAAAGTTTTCAGATGCAACATTTTGTGACAAAGTGTGTCAAAATAAACTCAGTAGAATACAAGTCAAATAGCTTTAGAGAGAAGTATAAATACACAAGTTTATATTAGTTCACTCAAGCAGAGCTATGTTCAGTTTTTCTTTACAAATTAGTAAAGAATTTCACTAATCAAAACTTAATTACAACAAATATTCGGTCCTGCCACACTCCTGGCTACAAGAGTATTCTCTATGCCACTTTTGGCACACCCTTTAGACTCCCCCTAAAACTAAGGACACCTGAGTATTATTTAACACTAAGTCACTCTTAGCTTTCACAAACAACAAAGGTTTAAATGAATACACAGATTCAAAACACTCAAAGGGAAAATAAACAATTAAGCATGAATACAATAAAAAAGCTTTGCAAAGCAAAGGATAGACCATCATAGTCATTCTTGAGTAGGAGGTGGCGATTGAGAAGGTGGTGGAGGAGTGGGAACAAATGTTGGTTCAGGAGGAAGAGCATGAAGCATTTGTTGTTGAACTGGTGGTAGTGGTTGGACGACAGTGCCAAGCATGTTCATTTGAGCCTGTAAAAGGTTTTGGAGAAGCATCCGAGATAGGTTCGTGAATTGAAAAGAAATAGTTTGTTGCATGGATAACTTGTATTGTTCATTCTCAATGTGTTGCTACTTAGCATATGCTCTAAGTTCTTTTTGCGTTTCTTTTCCCTACTTCATGATTGCTTAATTCACTAGCTCTTGTGTTTCTTTCTTTTGCTTCATCATAACTTAAATCACAATGGCTTGGACTCTGTCTTCTAATAGAGTAGAGAGGTAGCAAAGCTAATAAGAGCAATGTCCTTTGGATTATTGTAGTTGTTAGAAAATACAACTACAACATCAAGAGCATCCTTTTGCACATATGTGGCTTCATTTGAAGGTTCTTGCTGTAATGACCTACTTTCATTACATAACTAAAAAAGCTAATGTTTTTATTCTATTTAAATATTGTGTATTTTTTTGTTTTAAAACCCACACCTAAAGTTCAACCATCTCTAGATATAAATCATGCACCTATAAAACGAGGCTAAACCTATCATATTACATTAGAAAAACTCCAACCTTTTAATAGAAGATAAGACTTTGATTCTTCCTAAAATCCTTTTTAAAATATATGAAGTACAAACCTAAGTTGGTCATCTTTATACATGACACTAAACCCAAGAAAACGAAGAGAAGAACACAACCATAAGACCGATGCTTACTTCATCTACTATGCCTCCAAGAGGAAGATCCACCCTAAAGTCATCGAATCCCTGTCGTAACCTACCTTACAACGGGACGATGAAAGCAAATAAAAGAAAGCACTTTCGTCTCTTCGATAGAAAACGATGGGAGTCGCCACCAACGCTTATTCAAGAAAAAAGTTAGAAAAACCAAAAGAGGTCTGCGAATTTTGAAAAGAAGGGTTCAGGAGTTGTTTACGCATAAGTAAGGTAATAACATTCCACGCACCTGTCACGAAGGACGACAACCTTTAATTCAGTGTGTAATAAAAATAACGTGATTACAAAATTAATTATTTTTCCAAGAACGGTGAGTTTCTTTTCTTTTACTATATTATTTTTTTATTTATTTAATATATTTTATTGAATCAATAAAGGTGTTGCCCTTGCTTCTATGTATCCTCCGGTGCAATGAGGAAATTAAACCTACATAGTTCTTTAAGTATAAATGTTTGTGTGTTGAATTGATTTTATGTTTTTTTGAAAGATTTATTTTAATTGCAAATAAAAATTCGTTAAGGCGTTGGACCTTAAAACAATCTCAAGCGATATTTGAGTAGAAAAGATTACATATATAATATCAAGAGGGATACATAAGGGTACAAAGATTACATCAAAATCTTGAGAAAAACTAACCGACTGTTGCATAGGGTACAAGCCTTGCAAGAGAAATGATGTAGCAAATGATCCACGATTTGATTCAGCAGCGCCTCGACTTTTCTTTTCTTTTTTCTGTGTTTTTCCTCTCTTTTTTTAGTTCTCAGACCCCTCAAACCCTTACCCTGCATGGCTATTTATTGGAAAAGGCCATTTGGTGTAGGGGAAGCTCGCCAAGGCGAGTGGCTTCCTTAGGGCTGAAGAAATTTCATGGCCTAGGCGAGCTAGATGCTAGCCTGGGCGAGTTTAGGTCCATAAAATCTAGGAAATGACCATTTTTCCCCTTTCTTGTGGCTTTTGTTTCTGGAACTGACAAACAACCATCAAAACATCATGCGACCCCTTGGCCTTGTGCTGTAATCGATGCCAAATATCGTAATTCGATTAGCAATGATCAAAACATCATATCTGAATGATAAAAACATTATACCCGGATGAAATTAGGGTATGATACTCCCCATGCACGTCAGGTACGAGATCATCATAGGCACAAACCACACATGCAACATACAAGGGTAAGTCCACCAAAATAAAACACATACAACATAATAATAACACAAATCCTCATGCATATCATCAATATCATATATACTTCCATCAACATCATATATATATATATATATATATATATATATATATATATATATATATATATATATTTAATATCACCATAACATAACTTCTCAAGTATATCAACAACATATATAATCATTACCAATCAACATGAGTCATAACATCCAACCATGTCTGACAAACAAATGTCATAAATTCTCATCATAGTCAATCATCACAATTGTGATACATCAACAACCAACTAGGCCAAAATTGACATACACCAACAACCAACTAGGCTACAAAGCATTTGACTCCATTAATGGCTAACCAAACATGCAAACTCATAATAAACCTATCAATAATCAATATTTAAGCTTCTAAACACTAAACCTCCAACAAAACAACTCAAGATTAAAGCCAAATAACTCAACACCATCATAGAGAAAGAAAAAAGGGTAAGCTTCCCTTATCTTATAAGCTTCCCCTCAAGTTAGGTTTTGAAGAAGACAAGGGAAGAAGAGGATCTTAAGCTCCACTAAGATTTTCCTCTAAACAACAACATCATCACACCATTCCCATAGAATACAAGCCAAAACAACACTCAATAGGAGGGTTTATAACAAAAACCCACCTTGGGTAAATCAAAGGAAGGAAAAGAGACGGGAATAAAAAGCTTACCTTTTATTGATAGGCTCATATGCTTAAGAAATAGAAGAAAACCACTTTCCATGGAGGGCTCAAGTCATAACCTAAAAGGGATTCAATGGGAGTACAAGGGAAAAGGAAGAAAGAATGGAGAATGAAGCTTTGAGAAGAAGGAAAAGGTGAATGAATGAGATAAATAGAATATTCCTACTTCATGGAGCTATGGAAAATAAATATTTTTGCTAATTACACCTCAGCTTCATCTAAATACACCCCCTCACTCAATTAAAACTCACACATATATCTTAAGTCCCATTTTTGTGAAAACCAACTAAATGTACTAGAACACATTAACCAATCACTCATTTTTATTTATTAACTTATTAAGTATAATAATTTAAATTTAACCCCCTTTATGCTTTTATCAAGCACTTGACATACATTACAAAAATCTAGAGTGTTACACCTATTGGTTAGACACAAGTGCAAGCTTTTCAATGAGTGACACTTCATTAGCCTTGGTAGCATTGGACATTGCTAGTGAAGCAACTTGTTCAGCATTCTCTTGCAGTACACCAGAGGTGTTGAGATTAGCAAGTACTTTAGTGACTTAAGCAATGGCTTCCTTAGCTAGTGTTGCAATAAGCTCAACTTGTACAACTCTTTCCCATTTCTCCTTTTCTTGTTTGAGAGCTTTATGCACTTGCATTACATGATCAGTAAAGTCCCTTTCATCCATCTAGTTCAAATCAAACACAATATTGCTAAAGATGATTGAGAGTGCCTTCAATCTTGTGATGAAGCCATCATCTTTGTCATTCACAAAGCATATGCATACATCATCAAAGTGATATGTCTTTATTGGATGCAACACCTGAATGGAATCCTTGTGGTTTGAAACATTTTTGCCATCAAACCCAGATGCATAGGCTCAAACCAGACATTTTGATTCCAGGAGGTTTTGGCATCAAAATGATCTAGCTTGCATGTAAGCTTGTTACCTCTAAAGAAAGTCTTCCAATCATGGGGATGGTTGGTAGGTTCTATCTTCTGACTTCTACAGGGCATCTCCATAAAAAAGTACAGTTTGAATCCCTTATTCTTGCTTAAGTCATAGATGAACAACCTTAGGTAAGTCTTATTGTGAACCATCTTGATAGTTGTTGCCTCACTAATATGTAATTTCGGAAGATAGGAAGTAGCTTGATTTGGTATATACATATGAGCTAAAAGTTGTGTCGCAACCTACCCTTTGGCGGGAGGGCGACGCGAGACTCACGGGTGCGTCTTCCATGGGAGGAAAATGCGCGGAGTCACGACCAACATTTATTCGAGGGAAACGTTGAAAAAAACCGGAAAGGTGTGGTCTACGAACTTTAAGTGTGAAACGTTCGAGAGTTGTATTTACGCACGGGGAAGGTATTAGCAGCCCACGCGTCCGTCACAAGGGGACGACAGCCTTTAATCAAGTGTGCAAATATGACTTCAATTTTTTTTATTTTCCCTTTCTTATGTTTTTATGTCTCTTTACGCTTTTTGTATTTTTTTTTTTTATCTTTTTGTGGTCGACAAGGGTGTTTCCCTTGCTCCTACGTATTCCTCAATTGTGATAAGGAAATCAGACCTACATAGTTCTTTCAAAAGGGGCGAATCAAGTGATTCTTTTTACTTGGAAAGGGGTCATTTAAGGCGTTGGACCTTAAAATGATCCATTTTACTTGGTGAGAAAGCTAAGGTGTTGGACCTCTAACCATCTCACGAGGTCGACAAAAGCGGGGCTTTTGCTCCTACGTATCCTCCATCGAAGAAGAAATCAGACCTACGTAGTTCTCACGAAGGCAGTAAAGTGATGTGTTGATTTTTATGCTTTTGAACGGTCTGTGTTTAACCGAATAAAAGCAAAGAGGACTGTTTAAGGTGTTGGACCTTAAAACGGTTTTCAGTGATTTTTGCGGACAAAACTTGATTTGTGAGTTGATTTTAGCCTTAGTTTCACTTTGGTTATTAGTCAATTCATTCAAGGAAACTTCCAAAGAAAAACGTCCGATTGATTTTTTTGATTATTTTTTTTAAAGATATTTTGATTATTTTATTATTATTTTGCTTTTTTTGTTTAACCAAGGTTACAGCGTGAATGATCGGTTAGATTTTGTTTTAACAGTGATTAAACGAGATTACAACGCAAATAATCGGTTGAAATTCATTTCATCATTTATTAGGCGTGAAAACGGCTTAAACGATCAGTTAAAGCTCGTTAAAAACGGAAGAAAAAGAAATCGAAATTGAACGAAATAAAGATGAAAGCCAAAGAAATAAGAAATGAAATAAAAGTCTCGGATTTGGAAACTTACCCGTTGAAGAACGAAGAACGGAGGAAAACCTTCACGGATTTGCTTACGGAAACATCTCAGAAGCGTTACGGAAGCACCTCAGCTTGGATTTTCTTCACAGAAAATATTTTTTTCACCCAAAACAACTGAAATGCATAGCCAGGGGGATCAAGGACCCTTAGAACAACCCCCTTTTGCCTTTTTATAGGAAAAAGGGGGAGGAGGTTGTCGCCTAGCTCGCCCAAGCGAGCTGGGTTGCTTCCTCCAGAAGCAATCCAGCTTTGAAAAACATTATGGAAGACCTAATTTCAAAATTTCAAAATTGCTATTTGCATCCCCCATTTTGATAAGTTCACCCCCTTCTTTCGTAATTTACGAAAAAGATACGAAAGTCTATAGGACTTGATTTTCTTCTTTTTTTCTCTTCCTTCTCACCCATATTAAGTGAAATATGCTTATTTAGGGTTATGGAAATTTTACGGAAGAATTACGGGTGTCAAGGAAGCCCCGGAAGCCCATTTTTTCACAAAAAGGGGGAGGTGGGTGCCACCTAGCTCGCCCAGGCGAGCTAGGTTGCTTCCACCTTAAGCAAGAAAATGCCTGGAAAGGCCCAGATTTGAAAATTACTATTTGCACCCCCATGTTACTAAATACACCCCCTTTGCCCCTTTTTTTTGCTGATTCGTTTTCCGTAACGTTACAGAACCTCACGAATTACGTAGCGATACTTGTTTTCTTTCCGTAATGTCATGAAACTTTACGGATTACACAACCATCCCCTCTTCAGCTTCTAGAATGTTACGGAACTTTACGGATTGCACAATAATATTTCCTTTCGACTCTCGACATGTCGCGAAACTTCACGGATTGCTTAACGATGGGTGTCAAGTTCCTCGAAGCGGTCAAGTGAAGGTTGCATGCCATCAAACAATGGTCCCCGAATGAAATTAGGGTATGACAGTTGCCCCTCTTTACTTACCTTTTATCGGAGATAGGAGGAAAGTAAAGATAAGACACTGATTTCGTTCGTCTTAGCCTTTTTCGTAATTAATCTATGATGATTCCCAAAGGCCATCCTCTGCCCATCATGGGGATTTAATTGATCTTAATCACAATAGTTCCAACCAAAACGATTTGAAATAAATGATTCCCGTCTCTCCTTCTTCCTTCTCTACACAACACAAAACAAAACAAACAAAAAATAACATAATATACACGTATACCCATGTTTGGTGAAGGAACCGATTGGGAAAATAACAAAATACCGTATTTTCCCCTCACCGGAGGCTCCGTACTTGATAACGGAGGACGCATGAACAGCGCTAGGCAATCAATTCATGGGACTCTGGACTCGATGATGGAGGATGCACGAACAACGCTAGGCAATCAATTCGTGGGGCTCCAAACTCATATTTGATGATGGAGGATGCACGAATAGCGCTAGGCAATCAATTCGTGGGGCTCTGGACTCGATGATGGAGGATGCATGAACGACAATCAATTCATGGGGCTCCGAATAAGATTTGATGGTGGAGGATGCACGAACAACGCTAGACAATCAATTCGTGGGGCTCCGGACTCGATGGTGGAGGATGCATGAACGACAATCAATTCTTGGGACTCCGAATAAAATTTGATGATGGAGGATGCACGAACAGTGTTAGGAAATCAATTCGTGGGGCTCCAGACTCAATGGTGGAGGATGCATGAACAGCGCTAGGCAATCAATTCGTGGGGCTCCGGACTCGATGGTGGAGGATGCATGAACGACAATCAATTCATGGGCTCCGAATAAGATTTGATGGTGGAGGATGCACGAACAGCGCTAGACAATCAATTCGTGGGGCTCCGGACTCGATGGTGGAGGATGCATGAACGATAATCAGTTCATGGGGCTCCGAATAAGATTTGATGGTGGAGGATGCACGAACAGCACTAGGCAATCAATTCGTGGGGCTCCGGACTCGATGGTGGAGGATGCATGAACGACAATCAATTCATGGGGCTCCGAATAAGATTTGACTTTAGGACCGAATGGTCCACCGGGTTCTTTCACCTAAAAGGCGAACATGCTTTAGCAAGGAAAAATAAATCATTCACGAGAGCACCATATTTTAGAGAAACAATATGCTTATGCCAAAATAGTTTTCCTTGTAACCGAAAATGAAGGGTAGGATGTCAACATTTAGCTTTTAAATGAACATTCAAGGGAAACGTCGGGTCAAACTGAAACTGGGAATAAAATCACTCATAGTGTATTAAAACTCACACATGTAAGTGTTTTACCCTAATTCCAAACCATAGTTGCACCATGACTTTATTTTGCACATGATTCCCTATCAAACCAAAAGATTACACACACGATCACGGATCAATAGGATTTTCTCGAGGGTAGTGTTTTTGGAGAGGAAGCTGGGTGTTTCGGTCTTTTCCTCTTCGTTTATGTGGGGTGGGACATCGCCAGTTGGGAGCGACCTTGAATGGAAATCCCAAAGGAAGAACCACTTCAAAATGGGTTTTCCCTTTGCCGTCGGTCATTTACCTCGCCGAAAATTTATCTGGTCCAAAGACCTTTTGTTCTCTTTCTCGGTTTCCTTTATTGATCGGGAATTATTCTGTTTTCCTCCAATCTTTTCCTTTTTACTTTCTTCCGATCTTCGATCGGGAATCCTTCTTTTCCTTTTCTTTTCTTTCTTTTCATTTATTCCTTTTCATTTCTTTCTCTCTTTTTTTTTTCCTGATCTTTGATTGGGAATTCGGGCTTTAACATTCGTTATTCGCTCTCCCTTGAGGAGATTCTGCTGTCCTCTTCTTCGGGGGAAAGGATGAGGATTCTCTTCATGGGCCAAGGTTCAAGGTAGCTTAAAGTTGTGTCTCAACATGGTCTTTTCATCGTGCATGCCCGATTTTGATATTTGGGGCAAAACAAATTCATGTGTCAGGGTGTCAGTTTCGGGTTAAACTCCCATATTATTTCCATGAGGCACGCGTAACAACAACACGCAAAATTAGTCATGCATACAGCTAGGTGGGTACTCAAGCATCCAGTTTATGGCATTATGATACTAAGGCTTGGGATTTACGCAAGTAGACCCAACGTTTCCAAATTATGTTCTTTCATTGGTTCAACAAATCCATCCATTCTTATCTCGGTTATTTTGGAAAATAAACTTTTAGCGTCAATTTCTTGTTTCCAAAAGATATGTTTGCTCTCTACGAATGATTTGTGCTTCCTTATGACCATAGCATGCCGACCTTCGAGGTCTTTCTTTCTCTTTTCTTTTTGTTTCATTTTTTCTTATGCATGTTTGCAAAAAACTATACATCCATCGTTATCTATGAGAAAAGCTTTTTTCTCTGTACACCTACGTTCCTATACACGAAAAAACTTTTTTTTCTCTATATACACACGCATTGAAAAACTCTTTCTCTATACCGACATGGTCTATATAAAATCTCTATTCCTTTTCAAAGATTTCTTTTCCCCTTTTCAATATACACTCATTGTTTCATATAAAAATTTCTTTTCACACATTGTTTATATACAAAAAAATTCTTTTCTTTTCTTTATATACAGATATGACATTTTGTCCATAACGTCTCTTTCTTTCTCTATTCTTGGCGTTATCATGACATTTGTTTGTTTTATTTTAGGATGACATTCCTAAATGAAAACTCTACACGGTTCCGGAATTTCAACAAATATTATCGATAATAACGAAATAAGCACTAACGCAACAATCCAAACAAAATGTATGCACAAAACAAATGACAATCGAAACAACAAAAACAAACGTTAGTCCCTCAAGTCATAGAAATAAGATAACATACAAATGATAAATGATGAAACATAAAACTGAAAAGAATACGAATCTGGGGATCCCACGGTCATGTGGCTCCGCATGCCACCTGACTCTTGGGTCACGGTAACAAAAGGTGGGGTGGTCGACAAAAGTAGGGCTTTTGCTCCTACGTATCCTCAATTTGTGATGAGGAACTCAGACCTACGTAGTTCTTGATAACTGTGAGACTAAAAATAGTCTCGGTGTTTTCTTCACTAAAATGCGAACATGCTTTAGTAAAGAGACAAAACTTCCAATTGATCAGAGCAACATATGCTTTTTTGGATGAAAAATGATGTGTCTATCGGGGAAGGAGAGTATGCTGATGAAATTTTTTCATAACCATAAATGAGATTTTGGATGTTAGCATTTCGTTTCTAAATGACCATTTAGAGGAAACACTGGGTCCAACAAAAATAGAAGAAAATCACTCAAAGTGTATCAATCTCACACAGATAAGTGTTTTATCCTAATTCCGAACCATAGATATGTCATGACTTGATTTTGCAAATTATTTCCTATCAAATCAAAGATTACATGCGTGATCATGGATCAATGGGACTTTTTCTTGGGAATGGTTTGTCTTCTTGGTGGGAAATTTGGCTTTGAGTGTTTTCGGCCTTTTCCTTTTTTGTTTTTGTTTAGTGTGAGGCGAACAAGTCATCGACGCACAGGATTTTGGTTGGCAATCAAAGGGAGAGGACCACTTTAGGTCGTGGTTTCCTTTCTTTTTTCGTTTACTTGGTGACAATTCTGTTTTGTTCAGATGTTGTCTGGTCCAAAGACCTTTTTGCATATTTCTTCTGTTTTCTTCTGATCCTTGATCGGGAATTTTCTTTCTTTTTTTTTGTTTTCTCCCCCTCTTTTGATTGGGAATTTTCTTTCTTTTTTGCTTTCTCCTATTCTTTGATTGGGAATTTTCTTTTTTTCTTTTTTTTGTTTTCTTCCGAGGGCAAAGATTATGGTGAGTTGGGACTTTGGCTCAAGGCTTGTAGAACGGCTGGACATGATATATGTCAGGGTTTGGCCAGCGGTTCGGGGATAAAGGGGATGCCCCACATTATTTCCATGATACACATGCAACAATGATGATTTGGAAATATTATGCAAAAACTGGTCATGCATGCACCCATGTGGACACTCAAGCATCAAGTTTTTATGGTCATATGACACTAGGGCTCAGGATTCATTTTCCCTATTTTAAGTCAACCCAGTGTTTCCAAAATATGCTCCTTTATCAATTTATGCATTCATCCGAGTCCATTTTGGGCGTTCGGGAAAATTTTCACAGCATTCACCTTTCAGGTGTATTCACATTTTTTTCAAAAATTTGGTTATGATCAGTGAATCTTTTTTTCAAAGAAAAGCTGGAAGTTATTTCTCTTCAAAAGCATGTTGGCTTTTCAACCAAAAGATATATTTTTTGTTCTCTTTTTGTTTTTGTTTTTTCTTTTTCATGAGGTATTTTGCTACCTAAACATGTGTATAGGTATTTTTGCTATATACATGCATATCCGATGTATCTTGGCACCTAAACATACATATATATATTTTGAGGTATTTTTGCTATGTACATGCATATCCAAGGCATCTTGCTACCTAAACATACATATATATTTTTTTGAGGTATTTTTGCTATATACATGCATATCTATGGTATTGTCACACACATACATATATTTTGTGAGGTATGACTACCTTTCGAGCTTGTGCTTGTTTTATTTAAATTCCTAGGATCATGAGTAACTAGGTGTGTCCTACTATGACTTGAGAAATAAAAGTGATCAAATAACAAGCAGAGATTTAAAAGGTACTAGGTTGCCTCCTAGTAGCGCTTCTTTGACGTCTTGAGCTGGACGCCTTATGACTTGTCGGTCACAGACCTAGTACTTTTCTTACCTTTGGCTTTGGACTTGGTCGCCTATTGGTTGGCCATGTATCGTAGGCAACACTCTAACCCTTTTGTGGATGAGCTGAGGTGAACTCTAGAGGTGGTGGCGGTGCGTTTGTTGCCCGCTGCCGGCCATCCCCAGGCTGCTGTGGTGTCTTGCCCTGCGCCTGCCTAGAGGCGCATTACTTCTTGATGAAAGCCCGATTAATGGGGGGCCTAATGACCTTGTTGGGGGCGACGGGTGCTTCGTAGAACTGACAAAGGCCCGTGATCAGAGCTAGAAACCCCAAGACCCTGTTGGACTTCTCCGGGTCCACTGGGTGTCTTGCGGGAGCGATCCCTGCAAACAATAGATGACATTAGAAATCAGTTGAGAGAAGTGCATACTTACCTATGTCACGATGGTATGACCTTGCTGGGGGGGACGAGCACCCTGTAGGACTGACAGAGGCCCGTAACCCGTGCAGGAAACCCCAGGGCTCTGTTGGACTTCTCCGGGTCCACTGGGTGTCTTGTGGGCGCGATCCCTACAAATAGTAGATGGCATTAGAAATCAGTTGGACATAATGCATACCTACCTATGTCGGAACGACACAGACCAACTGATACTTCCGCAGGGGGAGATCGGCATTGCGGTCGTTGGGCAGAATGTTGCTAAGTAGCAACGTCATCCATATATGTGTAAGAGTGGTCATGTTGGTGCGCATGATCCGCACTTGTCTCTTTGTAACGACACGGGTGAAATCTTGCCCCAGTATGCATAGTGGCTGTACGATATCCTTCTCCTATAGTTGTGCTCGCACAGTTGGCCCTCCTCCAGGATCAGGGGGTGGCATAGGAATTGATAAAAGGAAACTACTCGCCCTTTAACCGGGAGCGCAAGTCTCGGTTAAGCATTAAGGGTAGAGGACCTTAAATTCTCTTAAGGTGTGGCTATGGAGCCCACTGAAAGTAAGGACGTGTAGCCCTCTAAAGGCGAGGACGTGTAATCCTCTAAAGGTGAGGACGTGTAGTCCTCTGAAGGTGAGGACGTGTAGTCCTCTGAAGGTGAGGGCGTGCAACCCTATTATGGCGAGGACATGTAGTTCTCTGAAGGTGAGGGCGTGCAGCCCTCTGAAGGTGAGGACATATAGTCCTCTGAAGGCGAGGGCGTGCAGCCCTCTGAAGGTGAGGACATGTAGTCCTCTGAAGGCGAGAACGTGCAGTCCTCTGACAGCGAGGACGTGTAGTCCTCTGAAGGAGAGGACGTGCAGCCCTCTGAAGGTGAGGACGTGCAATCCTCTAAAGGTGAGGACGTGCAGTCCTCTGAAGGTGAGGGCGTGCAGCCCTCTGATGGCGAGGATGTGTAGTCCTCTAAAGGTGAGGACGTGCAGTCCTCTGAAGGTGAGGACGTGCAGTCCTCTGAAGGTGAGGACGTGCAGCCCTCTGATGGCGAGCGTACAGTCCTCTAAAGGCGAAGACGTCTAGTCCTCTAAAGGTGAGGACGTGTAGCCCTACGAAGGCGAGGACATGCAGTCCTTTGAAGTGAGGGCGCGCAGCCCTCTGATGGCGAGGACGTGCAGTCCTCTGAAGGCGAGGGCGTGTAGCCCTCTGAAGGTGAGGGTGTGTAGCCCTTTGAAGGTGAGGACGTACAATCCTCTGATGGCGAGGACGTCTAGTCCTCTAAAGGTGAGGACGTGCAGCCCTCTGAAGGTGAGGATGTACAGTCCTCTGAAGGCGAGGACGTGCAGTCCTCTGAAGGTGAGGACGTGCAACCCTCTGAAGGTGAGGACGTACAGTCCTCTGAAGGCGAGGACGTGCAGTCCTCTGAAGGTGAGGGCGTGCAGCCCTCTGAAGGTGAGGGCGTGCAACCCTCTGAAGGTGAGGACATGTGGTCCTCTGAAGGTGAGGGCGTGCAGCCCTCTGATGGCGAGGACGTGTAGTCCTCTAAAGGTGATAGGTACTAGTACCCAAGGGTCCACCCTTATGAGAAAGCAAGAGATCGACTCATCGAAAGGGCCGGTCATCCCAAATTCAAAAGATTGGACATTAGATGTAGGAAATTTATGCAGTTAACATGATTTTTAGGGATGCATGCAATCTTTGTCGTGAAATTTGGTAAATGCGGACTTCATATGAAACAATGCAATGTAATGGAAAGTTGTACAATGTTCATGACATTCTTTCCCTATTTTGATTTTGATTTTATTTTATTTTGGAAAACACAGATTGACTGTCCTTTTGAAAGAGGTGATAGTCCATGCAACCTCATCCTATCTTTTGCAAATCTCTCCGGGAACTCCCTCAGAGTGTATGTTCTGTTTGATTTAGTCACTTGACCATTTTGGAGTGACGACAATGGATTCGTTTGATGTTTAATCAATCCATTGAAATTCAAGGATTTGTCCCTTTTTTTTGTTTAAAAACATCGGTGGGTGAGAATTTTTTATTTGCCCTTATGTTCACTTGAGGCTCATGCACGATGCCCCTCATTGCCCTAGTGTAAGGCTTTGAGGTACCAATCGTTGTCTTTCGTCATAACCTCGTAGCAGGGAACCTATTAGGTGAGAACTTCTAATCTGTCCCTAGGTTCGCTTGAGTTTTATGCATGGTGCCTTTCATTGCCCTAGTGTAGGGCTTTGAGGTATCCATCGTTGTTTTGTTTGCACAACCTTGTAGCAAGGAAGAATGAAAGAGGCGGTTTGATTCTCGCAAAAAGAATTTTCCAAGGACGAGAAATAGTTTGAAGGATTTTTTTCAGTTGATGGATTAAGTCAAATGACTCCTATTCTTGATAACTTACTTCTCTAGGAATGATAAAATGAGGTCACATGAATGTCTATATTTTTACTTGAAAACATAGTCAATCAAATGCTTTTTTTTTCTTTTATTTTGAAACTTATTTGTTTTGAACTTTACTCGTTGTTTTACGATACCCTCACCAAATGTGTAGCACGTGTAATTTCTGATTGAACAGTCTTGGAAGTCAACACTCAGGAGCGCAGGTCGCTTGAGCAAACAGACCAATGGCTTGCACTCACATTCCAGTGGAAGCAAAGATGTAATTACAAGGGGATGAGAGAGACAAAGATGCCAAATTTATCCATTTTATTTAGCATTGTAACTGTGGTTTACAATAATGGCATAAACTTGAAAATCCTGATGAGTCATTAGAGACATCTAACAACACCTTTCAAAATTGCCCCATGTGTGGCATCTCTTGTCAATGTCAGGACTTACACGCGATTCTCCTCAAATTTCAGCCAGCCCGCATCAATTAGACCTTGCACCTTACGCTTCAGGGCCCTACAATGCTCAATGGAACGCCCCGGGGCTTCTCCATGACAAGCACACGTTGCGTTCGAGTCGTATTCTCGGAGAAATGGAGGTTGATGAACCTTGGCTGGGGTTATGGCTACCATTGAATTATCAAGTAGATATGGGAGCAAGTCATCATAGTACACCAGAATGGGGGTGAATTCTACAGGCTTTTTTTGCTGCAAAACTCATTTCTTGGTTGGTGTTTTGGTTCGTGCTAAAGGTGGTGTTTAGCATTGGTTGGGTGGTAGGTGGATTTTGTGGTTGATTCAGGGATGGCCTTTGTGGATAATTGGGTGGTGGGTAAGGAGAAGGGTTGTTATTGGCTGAGTAACGACATTGTTGGGCTGGTGGGAAGTTTGGCCATGTAGGAATGACAGTCGCAGCATGGGTTTCTCCTTCATTCTCACCCTCTTCATTTGCCCCAGTTTTCTCAGTCGTCCAAGCAGGACGATTAAATTTGCCCCCTTTCAAACCCACTTTGATCCTTTCGCTAGCGAAGACCAAATCTGTAAAACTTGAAGGTGTGTAACCCACCATTTTTCATAGTAGAACACTGATAACGTGTCTACTATCATTGTGATAATATCTTTCTCTGTTATTGGGGGCGCTACTTGAGTTGCCAGATCCCTCCACCTTTGGGCATATTCCTTGAAGAATTCATGCTCTTTTTTGCATATGTTCTATAGTTGCATCCTATCCGAAGCCATATCAGAATTGTACCGATACTGCTTAACAAAGGCAACCATTAGGTCCCTCCAAGAATGGACTCAGGAAGGTTCCAAGTTAGCGTACCAGGTAACAGCTACCCCAGTAAGACTTTCTTGAAAGAAATGTATCAGTAGTTCCTCATCTTTTGCATATGCCCCCATCTTTCGACAATACATCTTTAGATGGTTCTTGGGGCAAGTAGTCCCCTTATACTTGTCAAAGTCCGACACCTTAAATTTGGGAATGACCATGTTTGGGTACTAGGAACAACAATTCTAGGTTAGCAAAGGCATAATCTTCACCTCCTTCAATGGCCCTGAGCCTTTCCTCTAGATGATCCAACTTTCCCATTTCTGCCATAGCATGAGGGTTTTTACTTGTTGTGGAATGCAAGAGGTTTCGTTGTGGGTGATACTGAGGGCCCTCCAAAGTGTTTTGCAGGGGTATACCACCAACTGCTTGCCCTTTAGTGGCATATCCAAGGCAAGGCTCGAAGTTGGCTAGATTGTGGTGGGGAATTTCATGTGTCTCCCCCACGGTTTAAAAGACATGTGCATGATCAGTTTGAGGTTGTTGGCTCTCAATGGGTATAGGAGTGGAGTTATTGACATTCTCATTGGGAGTGTACACCACATTGGGTGGCGTATAGTTGGGAGGCAAGCCATATGGCGGGAAGGAGTGCTCGTTTTGAATTTGCACATCATGGGGCCGTCCGTACTTCCCAAATCTTTGCCTACCATATCTGAGGTTGGATGATTCATTTGGTTGAGGTCAGATAGGGGCATCAGGTTCACCTTAGCAACAGTGCTGGTAGCGGCAACTGTAACCGCATTGGCTTCCATTGTGATAATCTCTTATGCAGTTTGTAGAACAAAAAGTACGTTGAATGCATATGCATGATGATGCAATGACTCATGCAAAATGTGATGCAGGAATATGATAACGAACAAATGCAGGAATGATATGTTCATTATGATGCCTTGAAGAGATGCTTATGCGGTGCCTGATATGAATGCATTTACGGACACGAGAGACCAAAAAATCATATCTTCTTACTTGCGCATTTGGGGGCGCAGTGCCCCATGTGTACAGTTAAGAAGGTAATATGGACCTTCCGGCTTCCCGTGACAAAAGAAGAGACCAACATAGAATGCATGTGTGACGACATGATGCAGACGCGCAAAAGCATAACACGGGGATGTACACGGTATGGCAATATCCACAAATAATCATACAGCAAAGGCGTACATGACATTTAGGCTATACGCATGGCAGTGTTTAAAAGGGCACGCAACGTGTTTGCTCCGTGCCCCTATTTTAGGGACCTACACGGGAGGAAACTAAAAGGGATTTTAGTGATAATTCCCAAGGTGGTCATATCTCTCTTGATGGTCTCTAGAGGTATCATCCCCTTCGAAGAACATATTGCGGTAGTAGGGACTACTAGCAACAATATGTTATCAAAGAGAAAAACTCTAGATGAGGGTTCATTGTAATCAAGCAAGTCGGAGACCTAGCATGACCACAGATTCACCTCCACTCCTTATGTTCCCATGGACCCAGGTATAAGGCCCCTTTTCAACTCACAGTGTGTGCAAATAGTGTTGGTGTTTGTGTGCATCAAATGAATAAATATTTACCTCATGCATACATTTTAAAACACACTAAAAGCATCAAAAGAGTTTATATATACAAGAACATAAGAAAAAAAGACTAAGAAAAAGAACAAAAGGGAAGTCATAGTAAGGAAAGCACACTGATTGATTGGCCTAACTCTCTAACAATAGTCCCCGGTGGAGTCGTCAACTGTTGCAACCTACTCTCGACTGGAGGGCGATGTGAGGTCTCACGGGTGCGTCTTCCATGGGAGGAAAATGCGCGGAGTCGCCAACAACGTTTATTCGAGGGAAACGTCGGAAAAAATCGGAATGGTGTGGTCTACGAACTTTAAGTGTGATAGGTTCGGGAGTTGTATTTACGCACGGGAAATGTATTAGCACCCCACGCGTCCGTCACAAGGGGACGGCAGCCTTTAATCAAGTGTGCAAATATGACTTCAATTTGTTTTATTTTCCCTTTCTTATGTTTTTATGTCTCTTTACGCTTTTTGTATTTTTTATCTTTTTGTGGTCGACAATGGTGTTTCGCTTGCTCCTACGTATTCCTCAATTGTGTTAAGGAAATCAGACCTATGTAGTTCTTTCAAAAGGGGCGAATCAAGTGATTCTTTTTACATGGAAGGGGGTCATTTAAGGAGTTGGACCTTAAAATGATCCATTTTACTTGGTGATAAAGCTAAGGCGTTGGACCTCTAACCATCTCACGAGGTCGACAAAAGCGGGGCTTTTGCTCCTACGTATCCTCCATCGAAGAGGAAATCAGACCTACGTAATTTTCACGAAGGCAGTAAAGTGATGTGTTGATTTTTATGCTTTTGAACGGTCTGTGTTTAACCGAATAAAAGCAAAGAGGACTGTTTAAGGCGTTGGACCTTAAAACGGTTTTCAGTGATTTTTGTGGACAAAACTTGATTTGTGAGTTGATTTTAGCCTTAGTTTACTTTGGTTATTAGTCAATTCATTCAAGGAAACTTCCAAAGAAAAACGTCTGATTGATTTTTTTGATTATTTTATTTAAAGATATTTTGATTATTTTATTATTATTTTGCTTTTTTGTTTAACCAAGGTTACAGCGTGAATGATCGGTTAGATTTTGTTTTAACAGTGATTAAACGAGATTACAACGCAAATAATCGGTTGAAATTCATTTCATCATTTATTAGGCGAGAAAACGGCTTAAACGATCGGTTAAAGCTCGTTAAAAATGGAAGAAAAAGAAATCGAAATTGAACGAAATAAAGATGAAAGCCAAAGAAACAAGAAATGAATTAAAAGTCTCGGATTTGGAAACTTACCCGTTGAAAAACAGATGAAGAACGGAGGAAAACCTTCACGGATTTGCTTACGGAAACATCTCGGAAGTGTTACGGAAGCACCTCGGCTTGCATTTTCTTCACGGAAATTTTTTTTCCACCCAAAACAGCTGAAATGCATAGCCATGGGGATTAGGGACCCTGAGAACAACCCCCTTTTGCCTTTTTATAGGAAAAATGGGGAGGAGGTTGCCGCCCAGCTCGCCCAGGCGAACTGGGTTGCTTCCTCTAGAAGCAATCCAACTTCGAAAAACACTCTGGAAGGCCCAATTTCAAAATTGTTATTTGCACCCCTCCATTTTGATAAGTTCACCCCCCTTCTTTCGTAATTTATGGAAAAGTTACAGAAGCCTATAGGACTTGATTTTCTTCTTTTTTTCTATTCCTTCTCACCCATATTAAGTGAAATATGATTATTTAGGGTTATGAGAATTTTACGGAAGCATTACGGGTGTCTCGGAATCCCCGGAAGCCCATTTTTTAACAAAACGGGGGAGGTGGGTGCCACCTAGCTCGCCCAGGCGAGCTGGGTTGCTTCCACCTTAAGCAAAAAAATGCCCAAGAACCTCTAAAAGGGCCCAGATTTGAAAATTACTATTTGCACCCCCTATTTTACTAAATACACCCCCCATTTGCCCCTTTTTTTGCTGATTCTTTTTCCATAATGTTACGGAACCTCACAAATTACGTAATGATACTTGTTTTCTTTCCGTAATGTCAGGAAAATTTATGGATTACGCAACCATCCCCTCTTCTGCTTTTGTAATGTTACGAAACTTTACGGATTGCGCAATAATGTTTCCTTTCGACTCTCGACATGTCGTGAAACTTCACAGATTGCTTAACGATGGGTGTCAAGTTCCTCGAAGCGGTCAAGCGAAGGTTGCATGCCATCAAACAATGGTCCCTGGATGAAATTAGGGTATGACAAGTTGCCTATATCAAACAAGTCTTCATTCAAAAGCTTCACATCAAAAGTTATAGGATGGTCAAGCAGAAACATGGTAGTAGAAGTCTAAGTGTGTATATGTTTAGACCATGTAATTGTTGGAGACTGAGTACTTTTGGATGGATCCATGATTTTCCTTAAAGAAGATGTATCAAAATTGATGTAATCCTTACAATGAGGGGATTGCTTGATACAGATTACAAAGGTTTTGGATGATGCCACTTTGTTAGTTGTCTTATACGACTAACTTTTGTATAGAAAACTTTTTCAAAATGTATATATTTTCCCCAATTTATGGTTCTTTTTGTAGGATTGTAAATAAATTTTGCTTTGTTTTTATCTGTGCTCAGCAGAAGCCTTGTGTATGGAATTAATGTCAATTTCTCTTCAATTTCACGCAAAAAAGAGTTATTTTGAAGAAGTGCTAAAGTTGATGTCTCGCTAAGCGAGCTCAATGCACTTAGCGAGCGTCATCCGCTAAGCGAGACATCAACGCGCTTAACGGATAGGAGGAATCTAGAAGGGAATATGTCATGCAGGCACGCGCTCAGTGCGTCATCAGCTCGCTCAGCGAGTCGTTTGTCACCTCCCAGGGTTAGCGCGAGTTTGGCGCTGAGCGAAAGTTCACTTACTCGCGCTAAGCGCGAGAATGGCGCTAAGTGTGACATCGAGGTCAGTGGGTCCTTTTTAAGCCTGAATAGCAAAAGAGAAAAGGGGGGGTGGAGAGAGCATTGAATAGCCGTCAGAGCTTGAAGAGCAAAGAACAAAGGTAAAGAACATAGCAAAGAAGCCAAGTTTTGGTCTTTTAGGAAGATTTATGAGTTTTTGAGTGATTGTGAGATTCCTAGAGGTGGAGGAGACATCCCCACTCCTTTGTAAGCAAGCAATTTCTCTTAATTCCCATTCTTTATTGTAAAAGGAGCTTCCTTGCTATGGAAGGGTAAACCGTCAGTTGGGGATTCTTACTGAGTAATTGATGTAAACTCTTTCCCTATCTAATTAAGGTTGTTTTATGTGTTCATTGTTTCTATCAGAACTTTATTATTGCATGCTTGTGGCTTGATCACCCATATGTATATATTGTTAGGGGCTTTAGCATTGAAAGATGTATTGTCTCCTTAGAACTTGATAGAGTAGGATTAGGTTACCGTATGTCTGGATACGGAGTGCAATGATTTAGTTTTTATTATGCTGTGATCATAAAGTTGCTCAATTAAACTAAGTTCGACAAGAGACATCTGCGAACGAAGTTTAATTAGAATTAGGCTAAACTCACAAGACATCGGTGTTTAGTACTTCTTCAGCATAGAACACAAAAACATCTTTAATTAGATAAACATCCTTAATTGCATCAATTTGCTCAGTAAGAGGACCCAACACCTTTAGATATTTGTTTTCACACTTGCTCATGTTTATTTCTTTGTAATTAGAATAAAACATACTTTTACTTTTAGTCACAATCATGATTCTATTTGCAAATGCCTGCTTATTGAACAAAACTTTACCAAATGAACAAGTTCCCTGAGTTCGATACTCGGTTCACACCATTTTAAGTATTTACTTGACGACCCAGTGCACTTGCCGGTAGATTTTGCATCCACACAAACAAGTAGTATCTCGGAGGGCGAAACACACTTCCAGTGAAGGAAGATAAGTCGGGATAGACACCACAAAGATTACATTGATAAGTCTAAGATTGGTTCAGCGAGGAACCTAGAGAGAAGTTTTCACAAAATTTTATCAAATGCCAAAAGTCCCTTCTATTGAAAACGAAATCAATACATATAGTGTATCTAAAAAAATAGAAATAGACATGGGCCTTCAAATCTGTTTGGGCCAAAATGACAACGAAAAATTAGAAATATAAAAAGAACATATCTAGCATGGGCCTTCAAATTAGTCTAAGCTTTCAGCAACAATTAATATTCTTAGTAGTGTCTCCACCTTTGGGCCTTCATCCTTTTCCACTTAGGCCTTGTTAAGTATGTCTGCTACCATTTGTTGGAGGATATCCACTAACTGTTTGGTCCTACTCCTGGTCATAGGTCCCTGTATTTGGGAAGTTTTAGGATTCTCATCAAGAATTATAAAGATCATAACATTTTTTTTCTTATTCCCTTTGGGTTTATCATCTCCTTTAACATCTGGGAGTGGATGCACAATTTGTGGAGTTCCAAAAGGGATCTGATAATGTGGCATCTCTTCTCTAGGTTTAGGTAGATAGGTCGCACCCAGAAAGTAGTGTCTAAGGCATCTATTGCATTAGAAAGTAGAGCCTTATAAGTTTCAAAGGGAGTATGTTGATAATCATACCTCATCGATGGAGTGGAAGACACAATGACAAACTGTCTTTAGATGAGTTCCCATTCAACTCTCTAAATGATGTAACACCCCATTTTCGTAAAATAAAAAAAAAGAGTTTTATGTAAAAATTAATAGAGATTTTAGAAATTAAATAAATGAGAGAAAAAGGTTTTTGTTAAATAAAATAAGGGTTTCATAATATTAGAAAATAAATAGAGTAAAATAATGTTTTAGAAAATAAAGAGATGTTTTATTGGGTTATTTATTTAATGAAAGAGTAAAATAGAGTTCATTTTTATAAAATAATAAAACAAATAAAAATAGAGTAAATAATAGGCTCAGGATACCCTAACTATAAATAGAGACATATTAGGTCAATTTTTACATTTACGATACGTTTCTACACTCTCTTTTTCTCCCAAGTTCGTTCTCCCTTCTTCCTCTCCCAAAACCCTATCTTTTTCCGTATATAGCCAAACCTGTCCCCGTAAAACTATGATCTCAGACTCTTTAAATGTTGGATCATCTTGAAATTTAGGCATAACCTTTGAAACTTAATGTCATACAATCCCACCATTGGGATTTGTGACGTATCGTCTGTCAAGAGAGAAATGCTCCTCGTATGGAGATAGTGAAATTGAGGCTCCAATCCCTTCTCCTTCTCTCTAATGCTTGAAAACCCTAGTAGATCAACCAGAGGGAAAGCTTGAGGAATCTCAAGAAACTACTAGAGACGTCGCTAACATTGCCAAACTTCACATGTGAGCCTGCTTAGAGGTAAGGGATGAGTTTATTACAATTGGTGTTAGAATGAACATATGTAGGGATCCTTAGAGGATCAAATAGGGGTTTGTTTTAGGATGTTTCTTATATTGTAATTCTACCTTTACGATTATAACCATGAGATTGTTATGCTTGACGGGCCAATTGATGCTCTAATGCAAATTGGTTGATAAAAGTAAGTGTTCTTGGTGTTTTCACATTTTTGAACCTATGATTTTGATTCCTTTGATTTTGATATGATGCTGTGAAATTGTTTGAGGGGTTTTAGTCCCCATGTTTTGAGAAGCATTTATGAATAATTTGTTTGTATTTCGAACAAGATTTAATAGAGTAGCATGAGAATTAGATTGTTGGAATGTTCTTTGTCATGTTTTGGTCTCATAAGCTTATTAGGTGTTGATGATTATTACACATATAAGTATATAATTTTTAAAATAAATTAGGAATTAATAGGTCAAATAATAAAATTAAATTGAAGGAAATTAATATATTAAGATTCAACGATAAATACTTTCAATTTATTTTTAGTTTAATTATTTATTAACTTTTTAATTAAAAATAATATAGTTCAATTTAATATATACATGTTTTGCAACATGTAAATATTAATACTTTGTGATATTTATATGATTCATGAGGTGTGATAACATGTTATATTGGGATTATAACATTGTGATTGAGATTAAGTGTATGTGATTAATTGAGTATGTGTTGAATTGTAAGATACATGTGTATTGAGATTTTGTATGCATTGAGTTGTGAGTTATGAACTGTACAATTACACAACTGTAAGACCTTTTAAGGGTGACGAGTATTATGATGGGATTCACTGTGGGAATCTGATGAGTTGAATCACTTTGAGGCACTACGAGTTAAAATGATTTTAAAAACAATTGAGTAGTTGTATGTATTGCATAGTTCAAACTTTAGTGGCACATATATGATTTTAAATGCCTGTTTTAATGAGATGATTAGTTACATGAATATAACATTAATATTATTATTATGTAATATGTATATGATGCATGAGGCGTGATAACGTGATGTCTTGGATTATGAAAGTGTGATGAACTATGCGTAAGTGACAAGTTCAGTATGTGTTAAATTGTAAGATCACAGGTGTATTGAGATGTTGTGTGCATTGAACTATGAGCTATGAACCGTACAATCACATGACTATAAGACCCTTTAAGGGTGATGAGTTAATGCGCGACAAGTATTATGATGGGATCCACTGTGGAAACCCGACGAGTTGAATCACTTTGAGGCACAACGAGTTAAAATTATTTTTAGAATAATTGAGGAGTCATGTGTTTTGTATAGTTCATAAATAGAGTTTGCGTGTTAAGATGTTTTTTGGGTTGGACTTGAATCAGGATGGAGAGGCCTTGACGGACTCTTTGGAGTCTAGGCCTTGGGGATAAATATACTCAGTTTGAGTGCTCCTTTAAGTTTGTGTTAATCCTGCATGGTTGGATCATTCTCACAAAACAACGTGACCCTGACTGATCTCCCTATGATTTTACCTAGTGAGAGTGACCTGACTTACCAGTGCATGATCTGTCTTGTCATGTACTCCTAGGCGTCTGATCTTCCTATGATTTTTCCTAATGAGAGTGACCTAACATACCAGTGCATGGTCTGTCTTGTCATGTACTCCTAGGCGTCTGTTTCGCCCTCGTACTACTTGTTAAATTTGGTGATGTGAAATCTAACCGACAAGTGTATCGAGTCTTGCAAGTAATAATAAAACGATAAGAACCGAGTATCGAACTCAGAGAACTTGTTTTATTTGGCAAAACATTATTCAATAGGAAAACATTTGTGCAAAGAATTGATTATCATGAATTAAAAACAAAAGTGATTTCTATTCTAATTGAAAACAGTAAATGTGAGCAAGTGGATGTGAAAACAGATATGTAAAAGTGTTGGGTCCTCCTACTGAGATACTTGATGCAATTAAAAATATTTGTCTATTTAAGGTTATTTATGTGTTCTATGCTGAGGGCTAAAATACCAAACACCGATGTCTCGTGAGTTTGGACTAATTCAAATTAAGCTTCGTTCTCAGATGTCTCTTGTTGAACTTAGCCTAACTGAACAACGTTATGACTACAACATAATAAAAATTAAATTACCGCACTCTGTGTCCAGACATACGATAACTTAGCCCTGTCCTATCCAGTTCTAAGGATGCAATACATTTTCCAATGTTAAAGCTCCTAACAACACATACAAATGGGTGATCAAGCCACAAGCATGCGATAATAAAGCAAAGATAGAAACAATGAACACATAAAATAACTTTAAATAGATAGGATAAGAGTTTACATCAAGTACTCAGTAGAATTCCCCAACAATGGGTTTAGCCTTCCATCACAAGGAAACACCTTTTACAAGCAGGAGAAGGGGTTTGAGAGCAATTCACAGATACACAGTAGGGAGGATGTCTCCTCCACCTCTAAGGACCGAAAAATCACCCAAAAACCTAGAATCTACCTAAAAGCTAAGGTTTTTGCTCCCTTGCTCTGTTCTGCGCCTCTATTCTCTGTTTTTCACTATTCTCCGCCAAGTTCTCTTCTCTTCTTTCACTCCAGGCTTTAAAAAGGGCTTTCTGACCTCAACGTCGCACTTAGTGCGAGTAAGTGAACATCCGTTGAGCGAGCTGGACGTGCTTAGCGTAGGATGAGACAAACGTCTTGCTAAGCGAGCTGTTGATGTGCTGAGCACATAGATGCTTCTCAGATTCTCCTCCTGATTCTCCCAACTTGCTAAGCGGGCTTAGTGCCTCGCTTAGCACATGATTCTCGTAAGCGCACAAGCCTCGCTTAGCGAGACACCAGCTGCTAGCCTTCACAAATTTCATCCTTTTTACCTGAAATTGAAGTTGAAACACATTAAATTCACAATGTTAGGCATTTCTACTGAACAAAACTAAACTAAACCTGAAAATAGGTACAAACCTACAAAAAGAACCATAAATTGGGGAAAAGACAAACATTTTATAACACTTTTCTATACAAAAGTTAGTCGTAAATGACGACTAACAGCGTCCAACAAGGTTTTTCACTGACATGATACCACATTTCATATAGGATTGAGTCTTAGTGTATTTATTACATAACGCTTGTGTAATGATCATTGTGACTTGTTACGTCATGATGGGTAATGAATTGTGTGAGTGTGAGATGTTGTGTTGTACTTGACATGTATTGTTCTGAACACATGATTAATGTGAAGGTGTGGAATGTGATTTTGTGATTAAATCCTTGAGACAAGTGATGTTACGCAATGAGTGGTAAAATAATGCAAATTATGCTAAGTTGAGCTTGTTATACTTATATTATATGTGTGTGTGTGTGTGCGTGCACGCCCTTTTATTTATCTCTACCTGTTTAGTAATGTGATAACTTACTCCATGTGTGTTGTTTGTGTTTGGATCCTGTGATGATCTCAAACCTTATGTTTGTGAAAGTAGATGGTTAGGTGGATGGCTTTAAAGAACCTCATGCTAAAGGACATTAGGACATAATTCTCTTATAGGATATGACATTAGGGCATGAGTTTCTATATTAATTGCATGAAGTTCTAGACATGTAGTTTTTATCATTTTTGTTTCACATCCTGAGTCTTTAGTTCATTCTCTAGAGTTTTGGATGACATTATTTAGAGTCGGAAATGTTTTCATACCCTTGATTGATAAGTTTTTAATTTGATGATTAACGCGAATGTGAACCTTTTACTCACATGAACTCCTTTATGTTTATTGAATAAAATCATTTTATGTAATTTCATATTTCCATGTATTTTATTGTATAAATATGTATATCAGGGTAGAGGGTGTCACCAATGAGGTCCTTCTTCTTATAAAAGTTTTTCTTGTTCCATTTAAGAAATGCAACAAGAAATTTATTCTTAAGCTTCTCTTCTTCAAATATGACTTCCTTGAGCAAAGAACTCCAAGGTCTCCATAAGTCCATCCGTGCAGACTTTGGATGTGTGTCCTTAAACTTAGATAAGTTGGTCGGAGACAGAGGTGGACACTATATAGGAGCCATAGGTGGACGCTCATGATGAGAGTTTGAAGCATCAACACTAGTAGACTCATTGTAGGGTGAGGGTGGCATCCATACTTTGTCAACAAAAACTTTGTTTAGTCATGTTGCCTGGGTCTTAACCTTTCTAGGCACCTTAGAGGGAAGTACTAGTTCTTTAGCATTGAACCCCTTAGTAACCTTCTACTTCTTCTGGACAACAAGTACTTGTTGTTGTTGACCTTTTACTTTTCGCTTCCTTAGGATAGGTGAAGCATCACCATCGGTTTCACTCATATCCCTTAGCTTATGGTTTGTAGTCATATTCTTAGTTTGCTTCCTTGAACTCTTCTGTGCAAAAACAATCTTTGGACACATGCTTTGAATCTCAAGAGGGTTAGACACGCCAACTTGCTCATGATTCTTCTTGGTTCTTTTTTCTTTCTTGATCATCTCTTGCTCATATTCTTGTTGAGTATGTCTTGTAGTTTTCTTCTTATTTGCTTGCTCTTGCATGATCTTGTCCAATTTGTTGGCAATGCCAAATAGATTCAAGGCATTATCTTCATTAGCTTGGTCTCTGGCAACACACTTTTTCATCGTCTAAAGATTTCTTCGTCATCCACTTGACGCACATCTCTTTTTGACATATCAATCTCCAGCCTCACAACCTTCATGTTAGCAACACTAAAGATTTGCCGCTTTTCAATCATTAATCCCTTGACCATGATATTGTTTTTCGTTTCCTATTCCATTACAAAGTTAAAAATACAATATCACCTTGCTCCCAAAGAATCTTGTTAACTAGGGCTACATATAGAATATCTTTATATCCTCCCAAAGTCTTAGTTGTCCAAAAAATGTTGGAGTGTATGATGTGAGACAAATCAAAAGGGGTGTTAATTAATGTAGCTCCATGTAGAACTTATAGGCCTTGAATCTTCTTCATCAATGGAATCCTTTGCTTCTTGAAGATCAATGGCAGCGGAATGGAGAAGGAGGAAAGGTGATTGGAGACACCACTTCAAGGAGAATATGAGTCAAGAACAAGCTCACCACCATAGGAAGCCATGGATAAGAGCTTGAAGGTATAAGAAGATGAGTGGAGGAAGAGGGAGATAGAGGAACGAAATTTTGAGAGGAAAGAGGGAGAATGAGGTCTGAACTTTGAAGTCTAAGTTCTCAAATAATCAAAGTTGCAAAATGCACGCACAAGGCTTCTATGTATAGCCTAAGTGTCACAAAAAATTGGAAGGAAATTTGAATTTCTATTCATATTTCACTTGAATTTGAATTTGAATTTATGGAGCCAAATTTGGAGCCAAAATTTCAGTAATTATGATAAGTGAATTTTAGTTATGGTTCATCCCACTAATCCAAGATCAAACTGAAGATTCTCCACTAACTGTGCTTAGGTGTCATGAGGCATCTAAAGCATGAAGGGCATGCACAAAGTGTGACTATATGATGTGACAATGAGGTGTAGCAAGCAAATGCTCACCTCCCCCTTAGGCTGGTTCTAAATTTAATTGGATTGGGCTCTCCCAACACACACATCAAATAGTGCACTTAATGCATGTGAAATTACAAAACTACCCTTAATACAAAAACTAGTTTAGGTGCCCTAAAATACAAGAGCTAATAAATCCTACATTACTAAGGTACCCTCCTTACACTATGGAGCCCTAAATACAAGGCCCAAAAATAATGAAACCCTAATCATTTATTTACAAAGATAAGGGGGTTCATACTTAGCCCATGGACCCAAAATCTACCCTAAGGCTCATGAGAACCTTGGGAGTTTCTCCTGCATCTCTAGCCCAATCTTCTTGGAGTTTTTATCCAATGCCCTTGTGGGGTAGGATTGCATCACAAGTGGAAGGGAAATTAGGTCCAAAGGTGTGAGAGGATTGAACCCATAGACAACCTCAAAAAGTGACTGCTTGGTAGTTCTATGAACCCTCCCTATTATAGGCAAACTCCACATGAAGAAGTTACTCATTCCAAGACTTGTAATTGACTTTTATGAGAGCCTTTAACAATATGGATAAAGATCTATTCACTACATCTATATGTCCATCGGTCTATGAGTGCCAAGTGGCGGAGAAAAAGAGCTTAGTTCCTAACTTAGCCCATAATGTTTTCCAAAATGGCTAAGGAACTTAGCATCTCTATCAGGCACAATAGTCTTAGGCTAATCATGAAGCCTCGCAACTTCTCTAAAGAAGAGTCTTGAGATGTGACTAGCATCATTTACCTTGTTGCATGGTATGAAATGTGCCATCTTGCTAAACCTATCCACCACCACAAAGATAGAGTTTACATCCCTCCGGATCCTAAGAAGCCCAAGGACATAGTCCATACTAATATCTACCAAGGGTGCAGATGGAATAGGTAGGGGTGTGTATAGCCCATGAGACATCACTTTAGACTTGGCTTGTAAATAAGCCACACATCTAGTGCAATACCTATGGGCATCTTTTTTCATATAGGGCCAAAAGAATTTTTCCTTGAAGAAGACAAGAGTCTTATCAATTCCAAAATGCCCCATTAGCCCACCCTACAACAACACAACTCCTACGTCTACACTAGAGGCATCACAATCTAGTTCAAAAGTTTTAGAAAAGTCAAGGAGAGCTAGAACAGGTGCCTTGGTGAGCTTTTCTTTGAGCAAAGCAAAGGCTTGCTCCTGTCTCTCACCCCATGTGAATGCCACATTCTTCTTCACCAACTCATTGAGTGACGGAGCAAGTATAGAGAAATTAGGAACAAACCTTCTATAGAAACTTGCCAACCCATGGAAGCTCCTAATATCTCCTACACTTTTTGGGGTGTGCCACTCTTGGATGACCTTGATTTTCTCAGGGTTTACATGGAGCCCATTTTTTCTAACCACAAAACCTAAGAAGACTACACTATCAACACAAAAGGTGCATTTATCAATATTAGCAAAAAAAAGTGTGTTTCCTAAGAACCAAAAGAACTTACCTTAGATGTCCTAAGTGATCATCTAGGTCCCTACTATAGACTAAGATATCATTGAAATAAAAACCCAAACTTGGTGCATTAGTGAGACCAAAAGGCATCACTAGCCACTTATACAACCCAAACTTGGTCATGAAAGTCATTTTCCACTCATCACTTTCTCTCATCCTTATTTGGTGATAACCACCTTTAAGATCAATTTTGGAAAATATGTTTGCACCATGCAACTCATCAAGCATATCATCAAGCCTAGGAATGGGGTGCCTATACTTCCCAGTTATGTTATGGATGACCTTACAATCTGTACACATTCTTCACTTACCATCCTTCTTGGGCACCAACAACATAGGCACAACACAAGGACTTAGACTCTCTTGGACCCAACCCTTCTCCAATATTTCCTTAACTTAGGATTCAATCTCCTTGGTCTTTTGAGGATTAGTCCTATAAGTTGGCCTAAGGCTTGCCCTTGGGACTAAGTCTATTTGGTGTTCTATTCCCCTAAGAGGAGGTAACCCAAGGCTATCTCTTTGAGAAATACATCACCTAATTCCTATTTGTGGAAGCAATGCCTTCCAAGGTTATTTTGATGATGCCAAAGAATCAAGAGTCAAGCAAATTCCAAAGATTCAAGAATGAAGTTTTCAAGAATTAAGTTTCAAGAATAATCAAGATCAAGATTCAAGAATCAAGAGAAGAATCAATCAAGATAAGTATTAAAAAAGTTTTTCAAAACATTGAGTAGCACAAGAAGTTTTCACAAAATCATTACCAAAGAGTTTTACTCTCTGGTAATCGATTACCAGAATGTAGTAATCGATTACCAGTGTTTTTAAAACGTTAAGATTTTCAAAATTCAAAATGAAGAGTCACATCTGTTGATGTGTAATCGATTACACCTTAATGGTAATCGATTACCAGTGACTGTTTTCAAAAAATATATTTCCAAAAGTCACAATTCTTCAAGTGACTTGTTTCTGAAGATTCTTTCAAAAGTCACAACTCTTCTAAGTGACTAGTTTTTGTGAATGTATGTATACATGATTTTGATGATGTCAAAGAAGAATCTACTTGTTGGACCTTGTGGCCTCAATAATCTTAAGAGGGATAGGCTTAGAATATAGAAGAAGCAACAACAATCAATTTAACAATGTTCTTTAAACATGCAAGACACAATTGATTGCAACAAAATAAATAAGATAAGGGAAGAGAGAATGCAAACACAGTTTTATACTGGTTCGGCCACAACCCGTGCCTACGTCTAGTACTCAAGCAACCCACTTTTCAACATGTAATCGATTACCATATGTCTGTAATCGATTACCAGCAACGAAACTTTGGAAATTCAAATTCAAAAGTCATAACCCTTCAAATTATAACTGTGTAATCGATTACACAAACATTGTAATCGATTACCAGTGGAAAGTTTTCAGAAAATCTGCCAACAGTCACATCTTTTCATTAGATTTGTGAATGATCATCAAAGGCCTATAAATAGGTGACTTGGGCACGAATTTTAGACAGAGAGTTTTGCTTGGCAAAAATGTCTTATCCTCTCAAAAGACAATGAGAGAGATTCCAAAAGAACTTCATTGTCAAATGCTCTCTCAAGAAATCCTTGATCAAACACTTGCAAAATCTATAAGGATTCTTACATGATCTTCATTGTAATATTCTTCTCTTGAAGAGAGAATTCTTCTTCTATTCTTCTTATTCAATGAGATTGGTTAAGAGACTGTGAGTCTCTTGTTGTAAAGGATTCCTGAACACAAGGGATGGGTTGTCCCTGTGTGGTTCAGACTTTGTAATGGATTTTACAAAGATAGTGGAAATCTCAAGTGGGTTGCTTGAGTACTGGACGTAGGCACGGGTTGTGGCCGAACCAGTATAAAACTGTGTTTGCATTCTCTCTTCCCTTATCTCATTTATGTTATTGCAATCAATTTTGCCTTGCATGTTTATAGAACATTATTAAATTGATTATTGTTGCTTCTTCTGCATTCTAAGCCTATCCCTCTTAAGATTATTGAGGCCACAAGGTCCAACAGTTTTAAAAGAAATTGCCAAGAGTCACAAACTTTGACTTGAGTCATCAAGAAATTATAAATATGTGACCATGGCATGTATTTTAAAAAACTATCAAGAAATCTATCTTTCAATCTTCTCTCTCAACATCATCCAACTCTTTCAACAGATTTTTTGTATTCATCTTCTCTTCATCTTTCTAAAAGTTTTTGTTCAAAAATTTTTCTTTCAAGAAAAGTTCTTTGATAAAAAACTTGTGCTATTCATATTTTTCATTCTCTTCTCCCTTTGCCAAAAAGAATTCAACAAGGACTAATCGCCTGAATTCTTTTTGTGTCTCTCTTCTCCCTTTTCCAATAGAACGAAGGACTAACCGCCTGAATTCTTTTGTGTCTCCCTTCTCCCTTTTCAAGAGAATTCAAAAAGACTCAGTCTGAGAATTCTTTTGATTCTTCCCTTTCTCTTAAACAAAAGATTTCAAAGGACTAACTGCCTGAGAATTCTTTGTCTTAACAGATTGGAGGGTACATCCTTTGTGGTACAAGTAGAGGGTACATCTACTTGGGTTGTTGTAACTGAGAATAAGAGAGGGTACATCTCTTGTGGATCAGTTCAAGTGGAGGGTACATCCACTTGGTTATTCAAAGAGAACAAAGGAGGGTACATCCCTTGTGGATCTTTGCTTGTAAAGGTTTTTACAAGGTTGAAAGAAATCTCAAGAACCGCAGGTTGCTTGGAGATTAGATGTAGGCACGAGTTGTTGCTGAACCAGTATAAAATTCTTGTGTTTGTCTTCTTCTTCCCTACATTTTTAATTTCCGCTGTGCACTTTTAATTATCACTTTTACTTTTGGTTAAGTTTCAATTACTGTTCTTTACTTTCTTAACTTTGTAGTAAAAGCCTAATTAAATCTAGTAACATTAAGAAGGATAGATTTTTTAAATAGTCAAGGTACATTAATAATTAATTCAACCCCTCCCCCCTTCTTAATTATTCCGAGGCCACTTGATCCAACACTATTAGAGTTCTTGGACCTTTGGGGGAATGGCCTCAAGTGTGGGAATTGTGACAGTGCTAAGTGAAGTCTCCCTTGAGAGGAGAAGGTAGAAATATTGCTTAAGAAGAAGAGCTCTCTTAATATCTCTTTTTGTTGAAAAATGACTCTCTTTCTTTGCAACTTTCTTAAAGGAACACCCTCCATCTTTTTCCTTCTCCTTGACCTTTGGATCTAAGGCCTTATTGTCCTTTTTTTTATTTTGTTTTTATAAATTTTCCCCTGTTTTTATAAATTTTTCCCATCCCTCTTGTCCTTCATTGTAAGTTGATCCTTAGCTACTTGTGAAAGTGTTTGAGGATGCAACACAAATTTAATGCCAAGATGGGTAAGGGTAATCTCATTAGTTAGGCCATTGTAAATGATCTTCCTATCAAATTGCCATGGCCTTCCTACAAGAATATGCCCTGCCTCCATGGGAACTATATCACAAATAATTTCATCCTTATATGTCCCAATGGATAAAGGTACCTTCACTTGTTGGTTAACTACCATTTCCCCCTGCTCATTGAGCCATTGAAGTTTATAAGGTTTTGGGTGGGGAATGATAATGAGGTTCAACTTGGAAAGTAATCTTGTGCTACAACAACAATTGCAACAAGATCCACTATCCACAATGAGAGAACAAGATTTATCTAAAATTTTGCATCTTGTATGAAAGATGTTCTCTCTTTGGGATTGTGATAGATCACAAGATTGACCTCCAAGGAGCCTTCTAACCATTAGGAGCCCACTAATCCAAGATCAAGTCCAATATTCTCCACTAAGTTGGCTTAGGTGTCATGAGGCACGTAAAGCATGAAGGACATATGAAATTAATGCATGTGAAATTACAAAACTACCCCCTAATACTAAACTAGTCTAGGTGTCCTAAAATACAGGGGCTAAAAAATCCTACATTACCAGGGTACCCTCCCTACACTATGGAGCCCAAAATACAAGGCTAAAAAATAATGAAACCTTAATCTAATATGTACAAAGATAAGTGGGCTCATACTTAGCCCATTGGCCCAAAATCTACCATAAGGCTTATGAGAATCTTA